>NW_009951915.1:1129246-1147037 GCF_000747805.2 Chaetura pelagica | reverse complement strand
TAAAGATCATTTAGTTCCAACCCCCCTGCATGGGCAGGGACACCTCCCACCAGCCCAGGCTGCTCCAAGCCCCATCCAACCTGCCCTTCAACACTGCCAGGGATGGGGCAGCCACAGCTTCTCTGGGCAACCTGGGCCAGGGTCTCACCACCCTCACACTGAAGAATTTCTTTGTAATGTCTAATCTAAATCTCCCCTCTTTCAGTTTTAATCCATTACCTGTTGTCCTCTCCCTCCCTGCCCTTGTCCAAAGTCCCTCCCCACTTTTCCTGGAGCCCCTTCAGGCACTGGAAGGTGCTCTAAGGTCTCCCTGGAGCCTTCTCTTCTCCAGGCTGAACACCCCAGCTCTCCCAGCCTGTCTCCAGAGCAGAGCTGCTCTAGCCCTCTGAGTTTCTTCATGGCCCTCCAGAACTCACATTTTGAACGAGGCAGCTCAAGGACCTCTGCCTGGAGTGGCTTTGGGTTTTGTCAGTATCTGACTATAACCATCAGTTGAGGGTTCATTTTCATGACCTCAGTTTAAGGGTAAGTTAACCAACCTGACCTATTGGGAATGCATCCCAACTCATTTTCCAAGAACTCATTAATATTTCCCTCCTTTATCAGACAGAGAAATCAGGAGTCATTAGGAAGCAGCAGAACAAGCTAAAGGTTGCCCAGTATTCAAAGACAGGAATAAAAACTGCACCTTCTGCACCCTAGACCAACAAGAGGAGCCACTAGGCAGTGCTAAGGCAGGAATGGTCTAGGAGGAATGTTGGATGAGTGTCTCCTTTGGCCTCATTGGGATCTGGATCAAATATAGGTGCCAATATTCACATGCTCCCTTATGGAGCTCTGCTTTTACATGATTCATAGCAAAGAGGTGCATGCATTACATTTGCAGTGCTCTGGGCATCAATATGTGAGTGTTAGAAACAGCTTTTTGCCCAAGGAACCTGAGCAAAAAGCCTGTTAAAGGAGCTGGGATAAAGATGATCCTTTTATGAACACATCTAAAGAAAGGCAGAATAAATTAGAATGTATCCATCCCCCCTGTTACTCACTGGGGAAAGTCTGATCTTTTGTGCACTTGTAAGTATATTTAAGTCTATGATTATGTATTGTCATGACTTCTTTTTGTGATGAAATCATCAATCTGAGCTACTCTGGAATTAAGATTAATTTGCAAGTGACTTCTTTGTTGGAGAAAAAAAAGTGTAGAGCAACCTCTTGCTTCTGGTATCCAGGGAATCAGCCATAGAAAACAATGGCCTGTTGAGTTACTGCACTGATGGTTTGATAGCCCAGCCTTCCAAGCCTTGGAAAGCCTGGAAGTATCTTCATTCATACATGAATCTCACCTGTAGGCAGCATTGCTACAGGCATGATCACTGGCTAGGAGAAGCAGACTTTAACTGCCCACACAGAAGTGCCTCGTGCCATTTTCACCAGAGAGGGCAGTGACAGGAAAAGGGCCAATGGTTTAAACTGGAAGAGGGGAGATTTAGGTCAGACATCAGGAAGAAATTCTTCACCATGAGGGTAGGAAGGTGCTGCAATAGGTTGCCCAGGGAGGTTGTTGATGCCCCATCCTTGGAGGTGTTCAAGGGCAGGTTGGATGAGGCTTGTGCAGCTTGGTCTGGTGGGAGGTGTCCCTGCTCATAGCAGGGAGGTTGGAACCTGATGGTCTTTGAGGTCCCTTCCAACCTTCACCATTCCATGACTCTGACTCTATGATTTGAGGTTCTTCAGGGTATCTCACCAGGATCCAGATATTTCTCCAGAAGGACACAGGTCTCTCACTGCCTCTGCATCCACCTTCCATCCTTTCATGGATGCTTTGGAGTCCTCCAGATACCTGTTCTGAGTGTCACAAAGAAGGTGAGAAAACAAAACTCTGATTCTTACCATTTACAGGAGGAATGACTGATGAGGTCATGTGGCAATTACACTACATGTTGGCCCTGAAAGAGCAATTAACACCAGATCTCTCCAGATTGTGTTCTGTGCTGTTACTAGTAGAAGATCCTTCTTTCCTCCAAAGCTAGAAAGAAAATCCATCCAGAGCAGGTTGGTGCACTGGAGAAGTCTGACCTGAGAACAAAACAGGAAAAACTCTCAAACAACATCTTTACCACCAACCAAACACTGTCACAGTCTCACCCACATCCTGGTAAACCCTTAGAAAAGTTCTTGTCACAGTTTTAAACCAGGGCAATTTGCCAGCCAGCACTTTCCCAGCCATTCTGCAGTCACAGTTAGAAGTCACCACGGGTCAGGAACCATTTGCTGTTTCACTAAGGGACCCATCTGGAAAATGAACATCCTCCCTGTTCTGAACAAGGGCTAAGTCCATGTTGGCACCAGGGATGAACATTCCAGACCCAATTATAAATACAGACAGAGATGTCAGCAAAATTGCATTTTAAGGTCTAAATTCTCTTCAGTCTGGAGACTCCAGGGAATACAAAACCACAAAAAGGGTTTGAATCTATCTCTGCCACGTCAGGCAGAGCTGCCTGGACAGACAAAAAAACCCACAGGTTTGGGGTTTTTTTTCACCTAATTTCAACAGGAAAAAGCAACTTTCTAGTCACTTCTTCAAATTGAGGTTTCTAGCACCTAATGCAAAATATGCCACGTTCCCATATGAATACAATAGCACAAGTCAAAGAGGGGAAAAAATGCTTCTATTTCAGAAGTTTACAATATGATATGAAGTTCTACTTATACAGGAGCTTTTAATCAGCTGCAGCCACGTCACTTATTAGAAGAGCTCCAAGAGATTCTTCACCATGAGGGTAGGAAGGCACTGGAACAGGTTGCCCAGAGAGGTTGTTGATGCCCTATCCCTGTAGGTGTTGAAGGGCAGGTTGGATGAGGCTTGTGCAGCCTGGGCTGGTGTGAGGTGTCCCTGCTCATGGCAGGGAGGTTGGAACCTGATGATCTTTCAGGTCCCTCCCAACCTTCACCATTCTATGATTCTAGGCTCTACAAGAGCATTGCTTTATCTGCTTGCTCTTAATTCAGAAAGAAAATAATCACAGGATAAAACAAATTCAATATTTTTTTAATTATTTTTTTCCCCCCAAATTTCAAGGTACCCATTGGTTCAAAAGCCTTGTTTGGAGGTAAATAACACTTTCAATTTCAGCTTCAAATGATTTCAGGTTTCTTTAGTAAAGGACTTCTTGCTTAAAAGGCCCCTAAAATTGGATATTCCATTCCAGTCCAAAAGCTGAAAGATTTACTTCTGAAAAGCAGGAAAAGGGGCAATTTAAGTGTTTTTCAAAACTGCTGTTTGTCTGATTTCTGAACCAATAAATTGACAATAGCAGCAATTATCATTTTGGTGCCTCTCAATCTGCATGTCTCCCTTGGAAAAAGTTTTAGCCATAAAATGTCATCCAGCTTTTCATTGCACTGTTCCCTACCTGGGAATATGATCAGACAAGGTACCATTCTCTAACCACACAGCATCCAGAGATGCAGGAGATCAGCTTTTCTGAGCAAACAGGATGATCCAGGACTGGAAATGGAGCATGAATATACTTCAAAGAAACATAGAGTGGTGTCACTAAAGTCTTGACATTCCCACGCTGACGTGTTTGCAATATTGTCTCTATTTAGCAGAGAGAATTTCAAAGGTGCAGTAAATGGTCCAGCAGCCAGAAGTCCATGTTGAGAGGTCCTTAGTGGACCTCACTGGAGTGAGAACTCAGCCAAATGGACATTATCCTTCTGAGAACTGGCTTTTTCATGTTAATGGCCATTAGACATCAAAGCTTTGGACTGATGTCTGGTTTGAGGCAGCACTTCTTCAGTGCTCCCTTGCACTGTGGTGGGGCTTTGTTGATGCCTGCAGGGAGGCCACCTGTTAATGAGCACACCCCCTGCAAATATCTGCCTGTTCCTCCACCATAGAATCATACAGTGTATGGGGTTGGAAGGGGCCTTTAAAGGTCATGTAGTCCAGCCCCAAACCTGCAGTGCACAGGGACCTTTTTAACTCGATCATGTTGCTCAGAGCCTCATCAAGCCTGACCTTGAATGTCTCCAGGGATGGGGCCTCCACCAACCTGGATCCCACCAACATCACTGATCACCCATGGACCCAGGCTGCACAGAAATGCTAGATAAATGGCTTTTTAGCAGATGTATGTTGTGTTTGTGTCATACACATTGGCAGTCCCATGTGTCCTGGACCTATTGGACTTATTATCCATGCAGCACATGGTCCATCTGACATGGGCAGCAAGTCTGATCTTCCTGGGCATGATGCACTTGTTGGGCAAGTGCAAATCAATTTTATACTATAGATCCAAGTGGGTTGATTTATAACCCATTATCCCTGATGTTTTCAGAGCTGCCCACACAGCAGATCTGCAAATGCTGCTTCCCTCATCCTTGGGGTTCACAGGGATTAAGATACCTTTGGTCAGCAGGAGCTTGAATTTGAAGTGTGTGATGGGTTTTCCTTCTCCTCCAGTCTGCCAAACCAGCTGTCTGTGGCATGGTCACTGAAATGATGGGAACTCCCAGATGTTGGCTCTTCCCAGAACTGACTTCTCAAGTCAGGGGTTAAATTCATTCCCTTGATAGAGCAAATCAGCTGGACAGTGAAAATTTCCACCACTGTTACTTTTCAGGACCAGAAAAGGTTAAAGAGCTCTCTGTGCTGGCAGTCAGAGCAGCTCAGCCTATTATGCTACAAACTGATTGTTTCTTTAATTACGTGCTGTCACTCCAAACCTCACAGATTCTCCAGATATAGCTCTTTCTTTTTGAGCACACACACGTGTGTGTAGCTAGATAAACACACACTTTTTTTTTAAGTTCAGCACCAAAAAGAGGGCAGAAATTACCCTGGTCACACTTGAAATTAAACTACTGCAAGCTCCTGAAATACCTTCTTCAACATATCCCTCTCTTCCCACCTCCTGCTCATCCCCTTCCTAAGAAAATTACAAAGGAAATGCTAATTAGCTCCCAGCATCAGGCAGGTCTGTGTCATGTGCTGTTCTCCACTGGCAGATACTGAGCAGGAATTGGGTCAAACACACAGATGCTCAGAATACCCAAAGTGTTGTGGCTTTGCCTGCAGCTCTGTTGGAGGAAGAAGGGAGAATTTCACAGTAAAGGAGGACCCAGGACAGTTCCTTGCAGCTCAGCTTCCTTAACTCAACTACAGCTTTTTATTAGCATGAAAGATTTACGAGGATTTTTACAAAAGCTGCTGTTGTGGTTTGGGCCCAACACAACAACAAAGAACCAGCCTTGCGGCTGCTCACTCAGCTCCCCCCTCACACACACTCTGGGGTGAGGAGGACAAACCCAACCAGAAGCTCACAGGTCAAGACAAAGGACAAGGAAAGTTCCTCACCAATCAAGGTCCTGGGCAAAACCAGACTCCACTCACTGCATCCCAACTGATGCTAAGCAATCCCACCTCCAACCTGATCCACCTTGCCTGGGTAAAAAACAAGGTGCAGATGAGGCACAGCAGACCACTGCCCCTCTCTTGTTCACATTTTTCTCATGCTGCCAAAAACTAGGGCACCTGCAGGCACGTTACCCACGTGCACAACTTCTGCTGTCAGCCTGCAGAGAAATAGCTAAAGGGCAGCTCCTGGTGCTGCTAATTCCCCAGGAAAATGAGATGGATCTGTTTCTCTCTCCAGGCTCTCAGGCAGTGCCTGGACCTGAGGACACTGTCTGCTGGACAGAAACACCCCATGTGCCACCAGGTCATGCTGCTCTTGCCCATCCAGGCTGGGTGCCTGAAGCCACCAGTGCAGTCCTGGGCAGTTTGCTGGGTTTTGAGAACACGACTCTGGAGGAAAAAGCAGGAGCTGTTCCATCCTGCATATTAACAAGCACAATCCATATCATAGAATCATATGCATATCATATGCATATAATCCTGTGCATTGGACATGCAGCAGCCTCTGTGCAACTGAAGCACTTGGAATATCAAGCTGTGATTTCTTCTACACTTCACCATTTATTACCTGACACAGCCAGGGCAGCAGGTCCATGAGGACCTGGTCTAAGGCAAACCTGAGTTTATCACTGCCTTTACAAAATAGCCTCAAATCCCAAAATACCCTGGGGCACTTCCCAGAACTATTTTTCCCTGATTCTGACAACTGCTGACCTGATTCAAGGTAGGGGAGCATCCCATCAGGGACACAGAATCAAAGACCAAATGCAGCACATGCTCCTAGACTGGGGAGAAGGGACCTGTGACAAAGTGAGGTCACTGCTCTTCTTTTTTCTTTCTTCCTTTTGTGTGTGTGTGCATTTTTCTGTTTTTTCCAGGTCATGATAAACATATATATATATATAAAAGAGGAAACAAAGATTATTGGGTTTTGTTTTCTTAAAAAGGAAAACCTACAGATACTATTTCTCAGCTAAACTCCTTTGGAAATCTGCAGCACTTACTTTGTTTTGCCTTGGGGAGGGCAGTTGCAAGCCTTGAAATCCCTGACAAGGTGGAGGAATGGAAATGCTCCAAGTGCCATACAGCCTGTGATGGATCTGAAAGAGCATCAATAAAACATGATCTGCTTCTCTTCAGCTGATGGAGACTCATAAATAATACAGCTCTGAGATGTGGAGTCCAAAGTGGGAAGATTTTTTTCAGTGTCAGAAATAGTAGGAGAAAAAAAATCTCTGCAAATGATGTGATGAGAAGTTTATTTAGAAGCCCTCACTGCTTGTTCAGTGCTCTGGTTCCCTTCATGCCCTCCCCACCACATCCTGCCACCTGACAACCCAGCCTGGGTGATCTCCTGGGAAGAAGGTGTGACTTAAATTACACCTTCAGGCTTTTTCAAGCTCCATTGCCCATCTGACCTGCAAATCCAGGTGCAGATGTGCTCATCACTCGTGTGCTGCCTGCCTTGGAAAGCTTGTCATATCCTCTCCAGTCTGTGCTAGGCCATGTTGGGTGTTGCTAAACACATGACACATTTTTATAATGATGTGAATCCAAAGAGTTTGTGATCAGTAGGCGAAATGTAAAGGTGTGGAGAAAACCTCCAGAAGTTCCCATCACATCTGGCAGTTCATGGATGTGATCAGTACATAGATCTTTGGGGTCTTCAGCTTCTGTCTCTACCCAGAACAGCCCACATCTTCCAGCACAGCCTCTCTCTACAAATGAATTTTCTTCATTAATTGCCCTGATTTTTGCTGATTCTGATTTTCCTCGTTGGAATGAAGGGTGAAAATTCACCTGGAGGTTGGCTTTGTGCTGCCTGGGGAGGAGGTTTAAGCATTGGACTTGGTGGAGTTGAGTTAATGGTCAGTAGAATTAGGGTATGGTTGGACTTAAAGATCCTGAAGGTCTTTTCCAACCAGAACGATTCTGTGATTCTGTCTTCACATCTACCAAGGCTTTGCTCTCCTCCATGAGCAGCATGGAGTGTATTAGTATTGGTAGTAAATAGAATCACAGAGTTGTGAAGGTTGGAAGGGACCTTACAGATCATCCAGTTCCAACCCTCTGCATGGGCAGGGACACCTCCCAGCAGCCCAGGCTGCTCCAAGCCCCATCCAACCTGCCCTTCAACACTGCCAGGGATGGGGCAGCCACAGCTTCCCTGGGCAACCTGGGCCAGGGTCTCACCACCTTCATGGTGAAGAACTTCTTCCTAAAGTCCAACCTGAATCTACCCATCTCTGGTTTTGATCTATTCCCTCTAGTCCTACCACTGCCCAACATCCTAAAAAGTCCCTCACCAGCTCTCTTGTAGGCCCCTTGAAGACACTGGAGGGCCACAATAAGGTCTCCTCAAAGCCTTCTCTTCTCCAGACTGAATAACCCCAACTCTCTCAGTCTGCCTTCATATATGCATTAGTACCACAGAGCTCCAGAGAGGAACACACAGAGTGACTTAGCAAAGCAGCAATAAACACAGGAAATAATTGACACTCCCCCTGACTTGAATCATGCCAGCAGAAAACAGCCTGTGAGGGGTAAAAGGTCCAGCAGAGAAAACCAGGGCAGGGACTCACCTTGATCGTACATCAGAAGGAGGAATCAAATCAATGATTAACAGCTTGGGTTATACAAAATAAGATAACCTGGTGCTATAAAGAGTTATGTGGATGTTCTTTACAGAGGTGAAGGTTGTTTGATGTTGTTAAAATCCAATTGTCTTTAGTAGATTAAGGTTCCTATGTGGTGATAGAAGAGATGCCTTTGCTGTGTCCATGATTAAGTTCCTACCAGCAAAGACCCCAACTCTTTGGAAGCTCAGTCTCTGAATTTGAGTAAGTTGTGGAAAATTTCCCCTCTGGTGACTCTAAATGACCTTCAAAGGAAGATTTGAATCTAAATCTCCACTTTTAATCTAAAGCATTGTTTCCTTTGGCATCTATTTGCATCTATTTGGTGTTTTCTTCTCTCCCACCACACACAGGAAGTTCACAGGTGACAAAGCTGCCATAGAGGAATTCTTTGTGCCTTATTTAAATTACACTTCTTTACTAATGAGGTTATGTTTAACATTTTAAGCAAATATTCCTTTCCTTCTTATTTGGTTCAGAAACTGTTTCCTCTGGGGAGTTGCATGAACTCTCTGTGTTGCTCTATCAAGTCTGGGGGGGACAGGAAGACCCAGAAGCCTTAAAAATCCACCACAGCATCTGCTGTTCCCCTAGTGCTTTCAACAGCAATGGTTGGACTCCAGCTGCAGTTTCACTGCATCATCAAGGATATTAAAGCACAATCTGCAATCAGCCATTTAGATCAGCTCAGAGCCATCAAGAAGCTGTCACTTCAGACTATCTGATGCTGGACCTTGGGCAGCTGGAGGTGCTATGGGCAGATGTGCTACACACAGGCAGTTATGCTGCCTGCATATCTGCAGCCTTGCAAAGCAGAAGACCCATAAGCTAAAGTACAGATCAAAGGAGGGAACATATTCCCTGCTGGCCCTCACCAGGGAGCAAGCAAAGGGATCAATATGTGCATCTAGTGTTTATGAACAGGAGCTCATCTAACCCATGGCAACTCCTACACTGGGGCAACTGCAGCAGCCTGAAGCTGTGAATCCTGTCCCATGGGGGGCCAGAGGCTGAAAAAGGTCCTCCCCATCCAGGGTCTCATCTTCTTGTACCTTCCCTGGGGAGGCAGAGCAGGCAGCTCTGTCTGTTTATTGTTTATGGGGAGACTTTTCCCTCTCTGGCTCTTTGAGAGGGGGAGAGCATCTACAGGCCATCTCCTGTCACCAGAGAGCATCTACAGGCCACCCAGGGTCACTGGTGCTGGGGCTCCCAAACTTTGAATGGCTTTTGAAACTGCTCCAGGCCCTGCTATCATGGTTTCCTTTCCCACATATGCCCATGCTCATCAAAGGGGGAGACTTCTCCTCTTCTTCCATCCTTCCAGGCTGAATACTATATGCCCATGCTCATCAAAGGGGGAGACTTCTTCCATCCTTCCAGGCTGAATACTGATGTTTCTGCCTCTCCCCACCTGCCCCTCTACACTCAGACCCTCCTGGTTGGTTGCACTTTTCAGCTTCAGTCTCAAACACCTCCTGGAACCCCCTCCAGAACGATCAGGCAGCCAGTTTTTCAGCATCCCTTAATCATAGGGTGCCTTCAGGAAACAGATAAATCCCTATCAGTCAGATGCTCCTTTGATAAAGAGTTGATAGGCAGACTCTCACTCATTTTCCCAGCAAGCACATCATGAGACTTGGTTTGGGCTCAGTTTCCACAGTGGCCTAGAGGACCTTGCTATTTCTCTCTCAGTGCTGCTCAAGCAGCTGCTATGAACACACAGCCTACTAGAAGGAACTCGCATTTTCTCAGTGTAACTTCATCTCCAAAATGGTAAGACCTGAGTCCTGCCTCAGGGCTGTGATGTCTGCCCCCCCTTCAGCTCCCTGTTCGCCCCAAGTTTCCTGTCATCTCAGCCTGATGCAATCAAAGAACCAGCACAGGATGTTTTCCCAGCTCCTGGCTACCACTGCTGGGAAGTCTCTGAGCACAGTTCATAACACTGGTTCAGCAAGGCCCAAATTCTAATGCAATTACCAGGGGAATAGCTGCATTGGCTTTACTGTGTCTCCACTGGGGACATACAAAGTTGCCTGAAGGCCCATTGAGGCCACGTGTAACTCCACAGGCTTCAACACTTTTCCACATACCCACAGATCAGAAACCATCAGAAGTTTAATCACGTTTTTCTTCTCAGATTGCAGCTTCAAGGCTGCTCAGTGACCTATAGCTGGAAATCTTTTTTTTTGCAAAGGCTCTTGATTTATTTTTATGAAAATGGATGAGCCCATCTAGTATTCCCAGCAGATAAAGGCCTTTTTAGGATTGATATATATCATTGTAAGATGTGCTTCCAGTTAAATAATCATCATTGCCACCGTGTGCCAAATGCACTTAGAACAGAGACAAGCAGCAGAGAAGGGGAGGACTGGATGGAAACTATTTAAACCCTTTTCTGACTACAGGTGCTGAGAGAACATCAGCATTGCAGATGTTTGGTTTACTCTCTCTGGGATTCACTTCTTCCTTTGCAAGTTTTATCATGAATAATGGGAAAATAAGGAAAATTGGAGAACAAATCAGAAGAAGCAGAAGCCCTGAACTCCACCCCAGGATGGGTGGGTGACCTTCATTTTTTGCTTTCATCAGGTTTTGGTTGCTTGACTTTTATCGTTTGTGGGTGTTGAACATGTATGTGCACAATTAATGGTGGGGCTGAGGAAACTGGGTTGTTTGTCTTGGAGAAAATGAGGCTGAGGGGAGACCTTCTTGCTTTCTTCAACTGCCTGAGAGGAGGTTGGAGCCAGGGGGGTCGGGCTCTGCTCCCCAGGAACAAGGGATGGGACAAGAGGAACTGGCCTCAAGTTGTGCCAGGGGAGGTGGAGGTTGGATCTGGGGAACAATTCCTGCCTGGCAAGGGTTGTCAGGCCCTGGCCCAGGCTGCCCAGGGCACAGTCCCCATCCCTGGAGGGATTCCAAGCCCTGGAGATGGTGCTGAGGGACATGGGGCAGTGGGGACCTTGGTAAAATCAGGTTAATGGTTGGACTCGATGACCTTAAGGGTCAATGACAGACTCTCATCCACAGGAGACACTTATCATTCATGGAAGGCTGTATCTTACTTTTATCAAGCTAAATGTGAAAGTTCAAAAAGCTGCCCTTCTGTGCCTGGATAATAATCCAGCCTGAGCAAAGTGCCACCTTTAAGTAAACACAATAAGAAGAAAACCCTCCTTTGTCCAAAATTATGCTCTAAAAGGCCTCTGGCATATATATCTATATCTATCTATCTATATATCAGCAAAGTTTCTGCACTTTTGTTGGTGTGCAATTTATTGACTTTTGGCAACAGGCAGTGAAGCTTCTAAAAAGAATTTACTTAAGTCATGACATAGATTAATACAAGATTAATTCAAATAATTCTTGATGGAGTCTAGAGGGAATGTGCTTTTCTTGACTGTGGCCCATATGAGCAGGGGTGCTCCAGAGGGGGTTTGCTAAAATGAGCACAGGAAGGAAACCCAGTGCACCAAGGATATCCCTTCCCATGAGCTGCTTATCTTTGGCTGAGGTTCAGGTTCTGTTTCTCAGACTTCAGGATCCCACACGAGTTTGGTGCAAAACATCTTCCAGCTCTCACTTCCAGCAGCATCTTGATCAACTCACTGAAAACTTCGTTTCTTCTCCAGCTCATATCTGCAAAATTAAAAGCCACAAAGATCTCTCCTCGTGACATATATTCATTGCTTAACTACTATCACATAGATTCTTTTTATTTTTCCATATTCAAGCCTAAACTGATAAAATTGTGCTTATGACTGTTGGGTATGGCAACTTACTGCTGATAAAATGCTAATAGAGATGGTGCAGTATGTCCAGAAGAGCCTTAACACCACCTCTAAGATAAGTACAGAGGGATCACCTCCAGCTTCTGACATGTCTCCGTGTGCCAACCCTGTTCACACTCCTTCTGGGCTTGTCCATAAATAGCTCCTTTAACATATTCCTCTAAGAGATAGATTAGAAGTTGGTATTCATCACATTTCCATCAGGAGAGCTCTGCCCTGTTAGAAGCTGTCCAGGCATGTGCAAACATGCACATGGATCCAAAGGATTGAAGACACCAGGGGTCTTTTGGATCCTGTGACATGGCTATGGATTGGATTCTCTGCAACTACTGCTGTCCTGAAGACCTGGAGTAGGTGCAGCTCTGATGGCAGAGGGGAAGATGAGGATGGGAACCTCCTTCTGGGTCCAACAAGTCTAAATTGTGGATATTTAAGCCTGAGTGTCCCTCTCTGGTCTCCTGTAGTCAAGGCAGAGAAAAGGGCACAACCAGGGGCAATTTGCCTCCCCCCAAATGAAGAGTCTAAGAGCAGTTTGAATGGGGTCTTTTGGAAAAGTTTATTCCAGATGGGAGGATCCCAGCCTGAGGAACTCAGATGTGGTCCTCTGACTTTTAGATACCTAAAGTAAAAGATACCATTCTCACTTTTCATCTCCTCTCTGTCCCTCCCCACCGTATCACAGAAAGGGACCAGACCCTCCCCTTCCTTATGGCACTGTCCCCACACCCCAGGGCTGGGTAGAGAGGTACCATCCTTCTTCTCTGAAGGGAACATCAGACTCTTTCCTTTTTTTAGCTAAGGAAGCAAATCCCAGCTCTGTGCTGGGCATGGGTGCGTGCTCAGCTACAGCAAGAGAAGCACAAACTGATTGTTAATGGGAAGGAAATGACCTTCCTGGAAAGTCTGAGCCTGGTTATCATGGAATCATAGAATGTGTGGGCATGAAGAGGACCTTCACAGGTCATCTAGTCCAGCCACCCTGCAGTGTACAGAGATTTATTTGACTTGATCAGGTTGCTCAGAGCCTCATGAGGCCTGACCTTGAATGTTTGCAGGGATGGAGCCTCCACCATCTCTCTGGGCAACCAGTTCTAGTGCTTCACCACCCTCATGATAAAGAACTTCTTCTTGATAACCAAACTGAGTCTATCTTGTTCTAGTTTAAGGCCATTGCCCCTCTCCCTGTCACTACATGCCTTGTATCCCACTGGATCACTCCACTAAAGCAACTTGGACTTCACAAGTTGAGGCCACGTGTTTAGGTCGTCTCCAGAGCCCTCACTCACAGAGTGTCTGATGAAATCCAGTGTTTCCTAGAGAGCTTGGGGTGGGGTTTTTTTCTACCTTCCCTTGGGAATAGGTTTCTGAGATCATCTCAACTGCATAAGAAGCTGATCTGGTCTGAATCCCACTGAAGGGAGAACTTTCCACCACAGTGGCAATCCTGAATCCCTCTCGGAGCAGTGAGATGATTTCATCCCTAGCTGGACTCATTACACAGTCAGAGTGACTCCTGCTCTCTGCATTCATTTATGCTCGAGGCATTTGCTGAGAGCTAAATCCCTTCTCCTAGTACCAGGAAAATCACTTCACTTGTCAGTGAGGCAGAGCTTTTTTGATCAGCCTGAGACAAGGTGTCTCACAGCAAATACCTTGCTGCCTGCAGCAAGGTGCAAACTGCACTATTTTCCAGGCTTGATTCCTTTGTTTTCCACCCTCAATTCCCTCTTTCACACGACAGCACTGGAGACTGGGACAATTCACACTCTTGGAGCTCATTTTCCAGCCCCTTTGAGCCTTCCCACGTGTTTTTTTAACCTACAGAAATGAGTGACAACTCAGAATTACCTTTGCTGGACAACTCTTTGTTTGCTTTTGTCCCTGGATGTGCTTTGGGCACTTCTGTGTGTGGGCTGGTGGAAAATTCAGCAGCCAGGTCTTGTTTTCAGACCCACAGTTGGGAAAAAAAAACCCTGCTCATGTTGTGCTGGGATTTGGAACATTTGTTCTGGGGAACAGAGAAAGAAGAGATGATGCCAACCAATGATACACCCATGTTACTGTGCTGTTCTCCTAAATGAGCAATTTCAAAACAAAAGGGAAAGGAGCACTCCTAAAGAGTTCAGATGTTTTGATGACATTCTTGTAAGAAACTGTTTCCACCCACACAAGCTTTTCATTTTGAAAATTTCCCTAATTGCTCTATTGTTATCTTAATGCTCAAACTTTGATCAGAGAACTTTGATTCAGATGAAATGTTTTATTCTTAGAGTTGCCAGTAGCTCAAAACATCACTTTTCTTAATTACTCTAATTGCAGAGACAAGGCAATTTGCCTGCTTGATGCAGAAGGTGGCCCAGGAGTCAGAGCTGAGGCACATGGGTCACTGTGACTTCCCAACTGGTGTATGAAAGCTGCATGAAATTCTGGAAAGGTTGCTTTTGTGAGACAGGCTATGGAGATGGACATGACAGCCAGGATTCAATTCCAGCTCCTCCCTGAGTATTCCTGGGTGGCATCAATCTCAGTAGGCACAGATGCCTCTATCTAAGCTACTCACCCTATTGAAATCAGTCAAGGGGGCAAGTCACCTCATCCTAGAGAGGATGTATAAATAGGTCAAGCATATTGCTAACTAAAAGCACTAACTCATCCCCTAAATCCATAATTAGAACTTAGGGATGTGATGTAGCTGCCTAAAAGCAGGGTTCTGGTGCCATCTGAAATTCACAGGACTCCCACTTCAGAAAGCCTTGAGAGCCTCACAGGTCCTGCCAGCCCCAGGCAGATGTCTGACATACCCCAGGCCATGTCAAAAGGCACTAAGCAGATAGGTTTAGTCAGCTGAACAGAGCTGATCACAAACTTCAAGACACAGAGAAAACCATAATCCCCTTAGGAGTTGGCCCTAGTAAGTGATTTACCCTCACCATTAATATTTTTCTTGTCTAGATTAAAGAGCCCATCAGCATCCAATATTTTCCTCTCAGTGATTCTCCTTTAAAGACAGCAATCAATCCTCTTATTGACCACACCAGGGTAGACAGAGTGAGGTCTTACTGCATGATCTCTTTTCCAGTTCTGAACTCATTTCTATGGGTGGCAGAAATAGGTGAAGTAGGGCAAAAATAACCTTTCCATGGAAACAGGTTCCTAAAGAGAATTAATTCCCAGTCAATGGACATAACTCACAGGACCCAGAATTGCATGTGTACAATAAAGTCTTCCTAAAAACCAATTTCCACGTTTTCATGGGATCCTTTCTAGCTCTGGATTTCATTCTTGCATTCATGAATGGATCTTTTTCCATGCAATGAAAGGAGTTTCCTCTTACCTCCCATCTGCTCTCAGCCATCACGAGGCAACCAATGTGAACTCTCTAAAGAAGTCTCTAGTGCCTTCTACACTGAGCTAAACTGTTATCATCACAGGGTGGTTTGGGTTGGAAGGGACCTTAAAGATCATCCAGTCCCAACCCCCCTGCATGGGCAGGGACACCTCCCACCAGCCCAGGCTGCTCCAAGCCCCATCCAACCTGCCCTTCAGCTCCTGAGCTGCCAAGGGCACTGGAGAGGGGAGCTCTGCTAAACCAGCCAGAGTGTTGAAGGGAAAGTCATTTGTGAAGTCACTCATACTTCTGACTTTTATTACCATGTTATCAACCTCTCCAGCTTCCAACAGGAGGAACAGAGACTTTTATTACAGTCATCAGCTAATGCAGGAAGGTAATTATGTTAATGAACAAGCCAAACAGCTTTGTGAGGCAGACTCAGGGGAATTGGCTCACGCAAAACATTAGAGCACGTTCCAGCAGGGCACAGGGGACAAATGTCCTCATGACTGACAAATGAAGGAACTAAACCACCAGTCTCAGGGACAGAGGTGCAAACAGGAATTGCTGCTCTAAAAAAAAAAAAAAAAAAAGGGGGAAAAAATAGAAAGACAAAGAGAAAACTGAAAGATAAGGATTGCACAGTACCTGGCCAGAGAGCTGTAAAACATGAAGTTCCTGGGTCCAATCTCTAAACTTGATCTGAAGGTCATAAACCTATTCATATATGACTGAATCCCACCCAATTGCCTAAAAAATCTGATTAGGGAATGAACTAGCCTCTGGGAGCACCTGCTTCTCACAGCTGATGTAGAAAGAAGCTGGATAACTAATTGAAAATGAGCAGTTATCTCTCAAACATCTGACATTGGACCCCCTGTATCCTTCTGCTGCTGTTTCAGTGGGACAGGTAGGATTGGAAGAAAAATGAATGACCCTGCTGTACAAACTACTTGGACAGCCTGAGCTTAAGAGTGTGAGTATCTTACTGGTTCCCTAATTGACTTTTTCTGTTTTGTTTTAATGAAACAGTGAAGATGCAGCTTCAGGATCAATGTTCAGTCAAGTCTCTTCCTTAATCAGCCAGCTCTCCCCTCTCCTGCCTGTTTGCAGAAGGAAGACTGATGAAACCACTCATCTTCAAAGCAAGTGCACTTTTCCTCTACTTCTCTTCTTTGTCAAGAGCTTCCCAATAAAGGGGACCCAGAGGTGGCTGAAAATCATCTTTTTTTGCCAGCCTGACCCTCCACAGCAGGCACCAGGCCAACTGGAGCTGCTCAAGCTGCTAAATGCATGGCAGGAGGACTCTACCAACCCTTGAACTCACCACATTGCCAGCCTGTGACACCCTCCTAGGCCCACCAGAATGGCCCACCATGATCTGGCTGCCCTCACACCTCCCCAGTATCCACAATATCCTAAGAACTTACCTTCCCCTGGCTGGGACTCACTTGGCTGAAGGGGTTCTGCACCTCACAGGGCTTTGATGCACAGAGCATCCCTCGTTCTGTACAGGTTACCTTCAGAGTGTGCTGAACATCTCCAGCAAAAGCTGCTGCCTGGGGGCACTTAAAAGCCAAGCAAGGAATCAGTCATGGTGATGTTTTTGAAGTGTATGAAAACTGTTCTTCTGGTTGGCTAAAAGTTACACACTTGGTCCATTTTTAATGCAACTAGCAGTGCATCAGTGTGAATAGGAATGAAGTATCTTAAAGTTATGGAACAAACTATCAGTTCCTGGTTACTTGATGTGCTCTGGTGCCAATATGAGATGTTTTAACCTCTTTCCTCACTTTGCTCCCTGCAAAGTGACAATTCATCATTGCTCAGCTGATAGATGGCAACTTGCCCATGGGTCCAGCACAAAGGTTGTGCTGTTCAGATCACTGCAATTAAAGTTATTTAAAAACCCTCAGGGCCACAGAAATGCTGGAGTAAGCAGGGCAAAATAGCTCATTCCTAAAAGCCTTAATGATGATTGAGATGAATCATTTGAAATCCAGAAGTGCATCACTGAATGGAAGTGTTGAAGGGCAGGTTGGATGGGGCTTGGAGCAACCTGGGCTGGTGGGAGGTGTCCCTGCCCATGCAGGGGGGTTGGAACTAGATGGTCTTTAGGGTCCCTTCCAACCCAAACCAGTCTGTGATTCTATCACTCAAAACTGAGGTGAGGGATATACAAGCATTCACTCTCCAGAGAATAATAGCAAAGGGTGAATAATTGAGGAGAAATTTGGAGACATCTTGGCTTTTCAGGTTAAATAAGAAGGCAAGACAAATTAAAGGAATTTAAATGCTGTGGTTCTTGGGGTTATTCATCAGAGCAATGAGCCAGCTGTGGCCACAGCAATTTCAACCTGAAAGATGTATCCCTGCAGGTCACCACAGCATCACCAGCTGCAGAGATACTGCAGAGATGCTGGCAGGCTGGTGTGTGTCCTTTTGTCAGGAGTTTGCCTCAAAGCCACAACCTCCCTGCTGAAAGCCAGGACAGGCTGCCATGGTGATCTGGAAACAATACTGATGCATGGACACTGGCCTGCAGAGCCCAGCATGGATCCAAACCTCACTGTTACAGGCACAAATGGCACAAAGTAACATACCATTCCTG
>NW_009951915.1:1126023-1129174 GCF_000747805.2 Chaetura pelagica | reverse complement strand
AATCTCCTAATCCAAACATATCACAGAAAAACTAAGAGGAGCATGTTCTTCTTTGAGAAGCAGGAAAAGGAGGCACAGATGAAGGGTAGAACTCCCACAGGGCAATTTGGGAGTCAACAGCAGAACATGGGAGTAAATCCAGACCTCCTGAAATGTGCTGAACTGCTGAAATTTTGAACATCTCCTTCTTCTCAGACATGGCACAGGTCATGAAACCTGGGCAGATATCCATGCTTTGAAAATGCAGTTACACATCAGCTGAGTTTCTCAACACAACAGGACTTCCTTGGAAGAGCAGGAGCTTGGTTGGAGCTCTGCAGTCCAGATGTGTCTTGGAGGACAGATTTTACATGTTGGGAAAGAGACTGCATTCAGACAGGAAGTGAAGGCTGCAAACAATGAACTTTTAACCCTAGAAACAAGAACTAGTTTATAGAAAACAAAACTGAACCCATCCTAGGGAAACTGCAGTATTGCAAGGCAGGATTTTTGCTGTCACACATAAACACAAAATAGATGCTGAAGACCAGAACTGGGATAAACTTTATGGATTCAGAGGAAGAATTCAGGTACCATTACTTCTGCTTGACTGGAGCTTGACAACACCATTTTCCTCCCAATGCTGGGGAATTCCAGCATAAACAGAGGCAAACCACTGACATATGTCATCAGTGGTAATCAAAAGTACATATTCTGGCACACAAAGATCCTTCTGAGAGCTCCTAATCACTGAGAAGCTGCTGCTATTACCCCTACAGCCATGGGGAATGTTAGTCAAAGCACCTCTAAATGGAGGGAGCAAACTGCAAGGGAGCCATGTCAGCCTGGGTGACTTGATGGCAGGAATCACATTTTGGTTTCTAACTGACCATTACTTCAAATGAGAAACTCTCAAAGCTGGAGCTCAGCCTCTCTTGTTCCTTTGTCCCGTTACCCCTTCCTTGGTGACAATCTGCAGGTGGTCTCATCACTGGGGTGTGATAGTCCTTAGGCTGTTGGGCACTGGTCCCTAAAATGACTAAGAGTGGCCAGCAGGGCCAGGGAGGGGATTCTGCCCCTCTGCTCAGCTCTCCTGAGCCCCCCCTGCAGTGCTGTGTCCAGTTCTGGAGCCCCCAACATAAGAAGGACATGGAGCTCCTGGAGAGAGTCCAGAGGAGGCCACAATGCGCAGAGGGCTGGAGCAGCTCTGCTCTGGAGACAGGCTGGGGGGGGTGGGGGGTTCAGCCTGGAGAAGAGAAGGCGCCAGGGAGACCTTAGAGCACCTTCCAGTGCCTGAAGGGGCTCCAGGAAAACTGGGGGGGGGGTTTTGACAAGGGCTTATAGTGAGAGGTAAAGGGATAATGGACTAAAACTGAAAGAGGGGAGATTTAGGTTAGACAGGAGGAAGAAATTCTTTCCTGTGAGGGTGGGGAGACCCTGGCCCAGGTTGCCCAGGGAAGCTGTGGCTGCCCCATCCCCAGCCGTGTTGAAGGGCAGGGTGGATGGGGCTTGGAGCAGCCTGGGCTGGGGGGAGGGGTCCCTGCCCATGCAGGGGGGTTGGAACTAGATGATCTTTAAGGTCCCTTCCAACCTAAACCACTCCATGAGTCTATGATATGGGAGCTGCCCACTTTTCCAGATAATATCTTGGCTGCAGGTGTTTGCTAGGTCCTGTTCTCTGGCTCTGGAACTCAGAGTCACATCCAAACCACCCCCTAAGATTCTATGATTCTATGATCCAAATAGAATAAGTTAATGCTTCCCACCCCTCACATAATCACCCTCATGGCCCTCCACTCCCAACCCTCATCTTCTCAGATCCTCCACCTTCCCATTGCCTCCCTGTTGGTGCAGCCCAGCCCTGATTTAGAAGTCCCTTCTGTTTCCACCAACTGTGCAAGGCACAGGATTATGCCCAAGGACTTCCTGGGGCATTTCCTTCTCACTGCAACACCTTTGTCCTACCCCTCAGCTCAACTAGACCTTTCTCCTCTGGCTCCATCATGCTCCAGCAAGCACCCTCCCTGCTGAAGCCAGAGGGCCACCTTTGCTCAGGACAGCCTTGCAAGCACTTTGTTACAGGATGAAGGTTAGAGAAAGTGATTTTGATGAGAAATACCTGCAGTTACAGAGCCTCAGGCTGGATCCTTGACAGATCTAAGACCTCATTAGCACAGTATTGCATTTATTTATGGAGGTTGTAATACACGGTGGGATAAAAGGGGCTATATACATGAAGTATTGCCAGGAATTATTAAATATTGGGATCATGTAAAAAAACAGGACCTTCGGTGCCTTTTTTACTTTGTTCTTTTGTCCTTTTCTCTGGGATCCTGCATTCTGTAATAAACTGGGGAGAAGGGGGTGGAATAAGTTGAATATGAGGAACAATGTCATTACTGAAAGGGTTGTCAGGCCCTGGAAGAGGCTGCCCAAGACAACAGTGGAGTTACAACCCCTGGAGGGGTGAAATCATCTGCTTAAAAAGAAAAAGACAACTGCTCAGAAGTGGTGCTGCCCAAGATGTGAAGCAGTTTGCAAATGTTGACTGTGCAGAGAAAGCTCCCACTTGTCTCGTTGCTTCAAAGACTGATAAAAACCTCAGAGAAATCCACCAGCTGTGGGTTGCTGGCCCTGCTGAGCCCTCAGAAACAAGAGCCCTCCAGCAGAGCCCTGGAAGGATGCCCCTTGCTTGGTCCCACTGCCTGCAAGTGCAAGAGCTGAGCTCACACCAGGGCTTTCAGCTGCCCGTGGCATTTATTCACCCCTCCTTGACATACACTTGAGCTGGAAGAGACAGAGAGCTGGAATAGGTCTCAAGTTGTACCAGGGGAGGCTTTGATTAGAATTTAGAAGAACTTCTTCACAGAAAGGGTAACTAAACACTGGAATAAGCTGCCCAGGAAGGTGGTTGAATCACTATCCCTGGAGAGGTTTAAAACAAGTATAGATGTGGTGCTGAGGGACATGGTTTAAGCACTGGACTTGGTAGAGTTAGGTTAATGGTTGGTAGAGCTAGGTTATGGTTGGACTTGATGATCTTAAAGGTCTTTTCCAACCAGACCCATTTTGTGATCCTGTGATTCTTTGCTGCTTCTGAAAACCACAGCACCACAGGAACGTGGGTCAACATGTCCTGAGTCCTGGGGCCCTGCTCACCACTGCTCCTTCC
>NW_009951915.1:1106694-1125731 GCF_000747805.2 Chaetura pelagica | reverse complement strand
AGTCACGTGGGTCAACACGTCCTGAGTCCTGGGTCCCTGCGCACCACCGCTCCTTTCTGCTGAGGAAACCTCCCCAGCTCTCAGTGCTCCCCCTGAGCATTTCAACAGGGACATTTCCCTCTTCATGCTGGAAGGAGGGCTAGCCCTGGGAGCAGAAGGAGCAGGCAGCTCCATGCCACAATCTGCTTCTCTCCTTCCTTGTCCCATGGTGGAAACAGCCTGGCTTTGGCTTGAATGTGGCACAACTCCAGAGAATCCATGCTGGCCAAGACACCTGCACTGAGCCATGCTGGCCCTGCAGTCCAAGGCCTGGAGAAACACTCAGCATCTCTCTCCATACCACCACACAGCCAAGTGGATGGGATCCAAGTGACAACATTTCCAAGGGATTAGTGGACAAGTCCAAAAGAGACACCACTGATCCTTTCCAGCCATCCCTGATCCCTGGGAAATGCAGACTGTTAGGGGGATAACCAGTGATATCCCAAGCTAAATGAACCACAGCTCTGAAGGGTCTGCTTCTGCACAGGGCACAGCTCAGAAGGAGGCATGTCCTGCAGATGCAGGTGGTCAGAGGCCAAAGCCAGGGCTGCAGCAGGAGGACACTTCACTGTCACCCAACAGCACCACAATCCTGGCCCTTGCCCATGCTACATGGTGGAGGTACAAAGGACACCATCCAGGGCAGAGATACACAGGATCACCAGGGAGACAACAGATGCAA
Organism: Chaetura pelagica; assembly: GCF_000747805.2. Taxonomy (NCBI): domain Eukaryota; kingdom Metazoa; phylum Chordata; class Aves; order Apodiformes; family Apodidae; genus Chaetura; species Chaetura pelagica. The sequence goes on along the minus strand of NW_009951915.1, from coordinate 1,125,007 downwards.
TTTCTGGCACTGGTTCTACACCACAGCATCCCCTGATCCCAGGGAAGAACCCTGGCCCCAAGCCTTTGTGCTGCTCCTGGCTGGGCTGTACTTTGCAAGGTTTTCCAGAAAGCAAAGAAGTGAAGATTGATCTTTTTGCTCTGGCCATTTAATATCATCAGCAGAGCCCTGCAGGAAGATGTTCAGCCTTTCCCTGGCATTCCCTAAATCAATCCAGGCTTCACTCCAGGGCTACAAAGCTCAGCAAATCCTCCTCAGCACCAGAGCAGCCCTCCCAGTCTCCAGCAGAATCTGACAGGCTAAATCATGGCCAGTTGAGCTGAGGACAATTGCTTTTTTCCTACCAGCAATAAATACCTCCAAGCCATGATGGCTTGGACAGAAGCTATAAGATGTGGTTCATCAACATGAGGATTTTGAGAGCATATCCTCCTTTTTTCCCCCCTCTTAGGCTGCATAGAAGTGACAGCCTTGGTTTTGCTGGGGGTTTGAAGGGAGGGACACACAGACACACACTAACCAGGGTTAGTCCTGCTCCTGCTCAGGGTGAAGTTTGACACAATTCTCTTCCTCCACATACAACACTGATCAATTGCTTTGATCTCACAGTACCTATCAGGCCACAGGATCACATAATTGTCATGGTTGAAAAAGACCTCAAAGATCACTGAGTTCAACTGCCAGCCCAGGAGAAAACCAAACAAACCACAAAAAACATGCCCTCTAGAGCATGTCCTGGAGTGTCACATCTACACGTTTCTTTGACACCTCCAGGGATGGTGACTCCACCACCTCCCTGGGCAGCCTGTTCCTGTGCCTGACCACCCCTTCAGTGAAGAAACTCTTCCTAATATCTAGTTTAAAATTCCCTGGTGTAACTTCAGGTCATTTCCTCTAGTCCTACCATGATGTACTTGGGAGAGGAGGGGTTTTTGCAGCCCATGGTAAGAGAGCAAAGAAAAATGGTAGTTGTTCTTCATTTAGAGTATAAAAAACTGGACACTTTCAACATTCTTCAGATCTGTGAAAACTTTTTTGGGCTGTTTTAGCTCAAAAGAGCAAAAAAAAACCCCACAAAAACAAACACAAGGGGAATTTCTGAGTTTCCTCCTAAGTGAAAATGCTGCTGTTTTTTATTAGTCACATTCACAGATGAAACTCAGTGCAGCCCCCACAAAAGTCAGACCAGCTCCCCCAGGTCATTAAGAGGAATGGATCAGAGCTGCAGAGATGAGTGTGCATCCCAGGAGCTGTATCCCAGCTGATGCAGAGGGAAAATTAGCTTGTTTATGCTCCCCAGCACCCCCAGAGCATCTTGGCTTGTCTCAGCAGTGACAGTCTGGATCTTTAAGAGGTCCCATCTGGGTCAGGAATCACAGGGACATATTGGCAGTCTTGGCCACTTTCTATATTGCATAAAAGTGGAAAAAAATACAGCAAACAGATGCAGATAGAAACCCAGATCTCTCTAAGAAGTCATTTCCATGGCCCAAAGGTCACAACTGGCAGCCAGAGGACAGTGATGCAGCTATTTTTAAAAGACTTCTGGGGAGAAAAAAAAATAAATATGGAGAAAATACAGAAGAAAAACAACAAGGATGATTCACAGACATGAGAAAATTCCTTGCAAGACATAAGAACAGAATCCATTCAGTTAACAGAAGGAAAAGTTAAAGGAGAGTTGGCTGAGCTGTGGAAATGCCTAATGGGGAAGTGACACTGGACACTGGTGGGTTCATTAGCAGAACAGAACTATAAAGCTGGAAAATAAATAAAGGTGGAAAAATGTAACCTAGGAATCAGAAACACCTAAGTGGGATGAAACTGGACTTAGTGAAATGGCAGGTTCTTCTTTTCTGACAGGTGCAGCCAGAAGACAGCCAGATGTACATGCACAGGTTAGGGGTTATTTACATCCAAGTTAAGCAGAAGAAGGTGGAAAGAAGCAACCTGCTTCATACAGTCCAGATGTTGCACCAGGCCCTCCACTGCAGCAGACCTGCTTTCAGCACATGGAGGAGACACCAAAGTGTTGGGATCCAACTGAAACATTGAGAATCTTTTCAGGGTTGCTGGGTTATAAACACATTCCTGTGTCTGCATCAGGTATGACCTGGTGAGCAGCTCTGCCAGCCATTTATATCCTTTGCTGGGCATGCAGATTTTTTCTTATAGTCCCCCTGCCACAGGAGGCTTCTGCCTGTTCAAATACTTATGTGGGTGCCACCACCAGAGTATCTGAACATTTAATTTTCTTCAAATAACCTCCCCTTAGGTGAAGCACCTTTGTTCCTGGTCATGAAGAATTATCTACTCCGGGATGTAAAAGAACTAGAGCAGAGTCATTTGTGCTGTAACAGCATAAAATTGGCTTTTTTTTATTATTATTCCAAGTAGCCTGAATTCCTGCTTCATTCCTTTCAAGAGAAACCAGGTCAATTGTGCTTCCAGCTGCAAGAGATGGCCTACAAAACAGGACCAAAAGAAAAGGAAAAGGAAACCTGTTGGTGAACATGCTGAGCGCAGCAGAGCTGCACCTCGCTCCATCCCTTACCTCCTTCCTCCAGGGAGAAGCACTATAAACTGGCCCCAGTACTCAGGTTGTGAACAAATCCCAGCTAACCCAGTGGCAACTGGTAAAACTGTTCTTGGATTTTCTCCTGCCACCAGAGCAGCATGGAGGGAATATTTATCTCTGAGATGTACCAGCAGCACCGTTTCTGCCCAGTGACCCTTGAAGGCTTCTAGAAGTAACCAGGAACATGGGGTGATGGCCACAGCTTGGTGTCAGCCCCAAGGTCAGCTAGTGCAGGCACTGCTAAACCCCTGCTGAGTCTTTCTGTGTTTCTTTCTGCATCTATCCCAGCCTCTCAGAGGCTGCAGAGCACACAAACACACACAGTCACACAGGTATCAGTGCATTTCTGGCTCTGACCCTGCTAGGTCTCTTAATGACTTTTTTGGGAGGCAGTGAAAGGAAACTGTGTCAAAAATGAAATTGTGATGGGTGAGGTGTCCTAAGCACCTCATCCAATTTGGGGTGATCTCTGCTCCTAATATTACCCTCCAAATGGCTTCTATAACTCTGAGGGAGAAAGACCCACCTTGCTCCAAGAAGAATCATCATCATCGAATCATAGAATGGTTTGGGTTGGAAGGGACCTTAAAGATCACTTAGATCCAACCCACTGCATGGGCAGGGACACCTCCCACCAGCCCAGGCTGCTCCAAGCCCCATCCAACCTGCCCTTCAACACTGCCAGGGATGGAGCATCCACAGCTTCTCTGGGCAACCTGTTCCAGTGTCTCACCATCCTCACACTAAAGAATTTCCTCTTAATGTCTCACCTAAATCAGAGAATCACACAATGTCAGGCCACGGAGAGCAAAGCACCACTGAGATTTTTGTGGATGTGTTGTTTTTTTTCTTGTTCTGAATTAGCTTTTTTTCTCCCTCCTTCCCATTCCTCTCAAACTCTGAGTTTTCACACATCACCTTTTAAGACACCTCAGTGGAGGAAGGGTTTGTTCCCAAGATCAAGCTGCCGTGGCCTTCTTCCATCTCACTCCAGTGGTGTCTCCCAGCCTTTCCCACCTTCATTCCCAGCCTGTGTCACTAGCACTGGGGACAAAATCTAGAAAGCTTCATCCCTTTGCTCTTCTCCCTGTAATTCTCCCACCAACAGCCTGAGTTTTGTGCCCTCCACATTGGCTGCTCACTGCCCTCTTCAAGAGCAGGGGAGCAGTGGTTTGCTGGTCTGCTCCCAGTTCCCCAGCTCTTCCTTCACACACACATCCAGCATCACCCTCCAATGTCCATTTTCCATTGATGTGAGCAGCCAACAAAAGAGTGTTTCCTTTGTGAGAAGTCTGAGGAATATTCTGATTTTTGCCAGCTTGAAATTCCTAAGATTGTGTCTTGTGCTGCCTCTTCCATCACCACCTATTGGCACGCAGGAAAACAGCATTTGGATGCAGCTGAACTCTGTAACTGGTGTTACAGGTTCCACAGAAGCACCTCTGGGGCTTTGTGTGCAGCTCTGCCACCTTGGATTCACTCAGGACACCAGTGCCCATGGACAATCCCCTGCCAGCACAGCCAAGGTGAGTCCTGCCTCACCCACCCACAGCCAGGGCAGATCTCCCCAGGGACACAAACCAAACACTATAAAAATCCTTTTGCTGTAGGGAGCAGAAACCCAAAAGGGCAAAATGATCAAAGGGTAGAGACAACGTGGTGGGGAAGGAATTAACTCAGGACCTTCAGCATGCAGAGCTCCTTCCCTGCCCTGTTCCTGTGCAGGTACCTGCCTACACTGATGTTTGCTGCCCCTCCAGGACTGCTGAGTGCAGCCAGGCCCTTCCAAACAGATGTAGACAAATACTAAATGGCTCTGGGCAGGGACCTTCTGCCTCCCCCTTCCAGCAAAGCAAAGCCACGAGTCCTAAGGTGGTGGCTTCTTAAACAGGTCTTCACCTTGCAGCCCTGGGAAGGACCAGAAGGAGTAATTTTATCTGCATTTATTTACCTGCCTGTGAGCAAGACATCTAAGCTGGAGCTGCTTGACCACTTTTTTTTTCCCCAAAAATATTCCTCCCTTTTGCATAGCTTCTGGTTCCACTCCAAAGGTCCCCCTGTGTTTTGTTTGCATGGACAGGTTTTGGTAGTGGGGGGACTAAAGAAGATGCTAGAAGCTCTCCTTGTGTCTGACAGAGCCAATGCCAATTGGCTTCACCTCTGGTCAAGGCCAAGTCGATCAGCAAAGGTGACAGACTCTCTGTGACAAAGCATTCAAGGGGAAAAAACCTATAGAGCAATAGTGTCTGGGAGAGAGGAAGGAGAAGATATAGGAGCAACAGCTTTGCAGACACCGAGGTCAGTGAAGAAGGAGCAGGAGGAGGCACTTGAGGCAGCAGAGCCTTCTGGCAGGACCTGTGACCCCAGGTAGAGAGGAACCCGTGATGGAGCAGGTTTTCTGGCAGGACTTGTGACCCCAAGGGGGACCCTGTGGGAAGGACTCAGGCTAGAGAAGTTCATGGAGGAATGTGTCCCATGGCAGGGACCCCAGGCTGGAGCAGAGCAAGAGAGTGAGGAAGAAGGAGCAGCAGAGACAACGTGTGACCACTGACTCCCTCTAACCCAACACAACCACATACCTTGCCCATAAAGGTGGGAATTTGTCTCCCTGTTTTGGGAGTAACCCTTCACCGGGTGCTTCTCAGCATCCCCCAGACAGAAACCATCCTCTGGGAGGAACAAGGAGAGCTGTGCCTGCCCAGATTTGCTCTTTTGGGAGGTAACAAAGCACTGCCTTCTTCCTCAGAGTGCACAGCAGCTAATTAAAGCAGCTCTGCTCCAGGGATCACCCAGGCTTAAACATTTCCCTGGATTAAAAACAAGCACATCACTTGGCACTGACAGGCACACTAAAAAGAGATGCTGACAGGTCTGCCAGAGCTGAAAGCCACTGGCAGTGTAAGGGAAAAAAAGAGGCTGTGTGGTGTGTCAAAGGAGTCTTGTCCCTTGAAGGGTGAAAATCAGAGAGGAAACTTGCTTTTTCACAGCTGAGCCTCACCCCAGACCTCCAGAGATGGAAATTATCCATCCACAAGTGCCCAACTCCTTTACACACGGGCAGTGGAAGCTCAGTGTCCTGCTCCTCCACCCTCCAGCTCCAGCACGATGTCCCAGCCTCAGCTGGAAGGGGGATGGAAGGGAAGAGTTCTGGAAGGAATCAGACCTCAGGGGCACAGTGGTAGGGTAGAGGAATGGGGGGCACAAGGGTTGTATTCTGAACTCGAGGGTTACCTGAACCACCTCTTGTCTGCTGCCCACGTTGCTCAGGGTGTTGGCAAACCCCCTACCCTGGGTAAAGGGGAGTAAATGCAGACTGGGGAGCTTTGGGCTAACCCTAGCTCAAGGCCCAGCCCAACAAACATACTGATCCTCTTTCCCCCTCCACTAGTGCACAAACCTGTGACTGTGGCTTCTCACCCGTGCCGTGCCGTGGTTTCACAATCAGGGTGTTGATCGTGGCTGCAGAAAGGTCCTGATGAAAGTGGAACATGGAGGTGGGTGCTGTTAGCACTGGGGTCAGTCCCCTCCCATCACCACTCTGCTTCCTTCAGCATCCCCTGCTGCTGCTGATGCTTCAGGAGGAAGAAGCCAGCAGTGTCTGGGGACACATGTGGCTTCATTCATCTCTCCTTTAAGGCACCTGCTTCTACTCTACCTACCCCACATCTCCTCTTGGCTCGAGGGGGAGGGACTGGTGGTGTCCTGGGTTGGGACACGAGGATACAAAAGGCTGTTGGAGGGTGTTATTCTGCTGGAGCAGCACTGGGAGACAGTGCAGGCAGAGAAAGACAATGGTGGGAAATAGACCTTGTAGTGAATTATTCCTTAAATCCTGCCTAGATCCTGGAAAGGCACAGCTGGAGGTGTCCAAAGCACAGCCCATGAGTGAGCCAGCAGTGAAGACATGAGGACAATCCAACATTTAGCACTTCAGCTTGACCTCTGGCCTTTCTATTTTGCAATCTAGAAGCACCATTTGTTCCTACCACGATGGGAAGTTTTTACAGATCAAATCACCTCACTCTATTAATATAGGAACCCTCCTCTGGAGTTCCCACCCACACCCAGGGTACACACACTTGCCCAGGCCTCTTGCACACACCTGCCACCAAGCAACAGGCAAACACACCCCAAAAAACACCTGCCCAACCACCCTCATGGTCCACCCAAATTGCTAAATTCACCTCTTTTGCCAGCTTCCCAGCTGGATCAGGTCCCTCTCATTCAGCTTCCTCCACTGAGCTCTGGTCCATTAGGCCATTTAATTGCTTCTCTCTGAATCAATGTGATTTCATTGATTTCTGAGGAGCTGCTCTGGATTTATGCTGGCCAAACTGATTGGAACTAGTTGGCCGTTTTGTTAAATGTTGTCCCCTCAAATCAATACTTAATAGATGAGAGGGATACTTGAGGCTAAATACAGTTTCTTCAGAATGGAAGATACTTCATTACAACATGACTTGTCTGCTTTGTTTTCCTACAGTCAATTTGAAGGGTTTTTAAATGATAATAGATATAAGCTAAATCAAAGCAAAGCAAATATCCCTTGTGATAGGTAATGATATAGTGCTCTTGGCAAACCTCCCTGTGGAAAGATAAATGGGTTTCATCACTATTTTTAAAGGATTAATGCAAATCCTCGTGGCAAAAGTTGTAGTTGGAAAGAAAATTCCATTTGTTCAAGGGGGAACATGGTCCTGGGCAACCAGCTCTAGGTGGACTTGCTACCTGGAGGTAGCAGGGGAGGTTGGGCCAGGTGATCTCCAGAGGTTCCTTCCATTCCCAAACATTCTGAGACTCTGTCATCTCCCAGTGCAAACCCAGAGAAGCAAAGTATTACTGTGTCATAAGACATCTTCACACTGATGACAGCTCAGGATTGTGTGTCAGTCTTGCAATCCCTGTGGTTTTTCTAAAGCTTCAGATTTTATGTGCAAGAATGGAAGTAGAAGAAGACTCAGCAGGACAAGGCACTGAAGCTTTTTCCCCTCCTGTGATTAGGGAGGATTTAGGAGGACCTGTTAGAAACAGCTAACAACCAGTTAGAAACATGAGGAGTAGTCCCACTACTGCCCAGTCCTCCCATTCAAACCAGGCTGCAGCTGCCTGAAGTGACTTGACAGAAAATGGCAAATTGATCCCAGTAAAACAAACCCAAAAGTAAGTCCCAACAGTAGCAAGAAGAAATAGATAAAGAACTTAATTTACAGAGGACAAGCCATGAGTGGGCTGGACTGGCTTTAGACCATGGTGACCAACTGGTGTGTAGGTGCTTAGTGATGGCTTTGACTTGCTTGTGAGAAAGCTTTGTCTTTTGAGGGAGATGTACTTTTGAGAAAAGTGAGTGACTTGTTCATTTAAGTCCCTCTGATGTTCTCCACATGCCAGAGAGCAATGCAAAGTGCCAGCTACAACACCACTCATCACCTGGGATTGATGGACCTAGGTAAGACAGAGAGTGTTTTGTTTTGCCATTCATTGGTCCCTTCAAAAATACCTGGTTTAGGGCCTTTATTTGTTGACTAAAGGATTCTCTCATCAGTGGTGACCTCTCAGCTTTAACTAATTGCTTTTCTGAATTTCTCAGCAGAAGTCAAACATTGCCAGAGTCATGCAGATAAGGAACATATGAGGATGAGGTCAACACAAGGTCCTGAAAGATGTGGGATTTTTCACACTGTCACTGTGGTGATGAAACCATCTGAGCAACAAAGACACTCTCCAGAGCTGTGAGTCCAGAGCAAAGTGGGAAATCACTTCTAATGATACTACAGGAAACTTTGGAGGCAACCAGACTCCTACAAGACACTTAGTGCCATGTACCTGTGAGAAAAATGGGCATTCTATGAGCACAGAGCACACTTGGCTGGTCAATGTTATCACTCTTACCTGAACCAGAAGATGCAGTTGGGTTTGGCTCAGCACAGCAGCATGTTCTTCCATCCACACCTCTCACAAGCACAGGCTATGGGAAAAAAGCATCTTCACACACAAGAGCCTTTCACAGTTGGCTTTGCAGCAGCTCAGCTTGGCATGGGGACAGGGAGCTTGGCTTTGGTTAGAGGAAATGTTCCAGGAGATGATAAGGCTAAAAGAAAGAGTTATTCTGGGAAACCCACATGAGTTTTGGCCATGGTCCTAAAGGAAGAAGGAAACACAGGCCAGTTGGCCCAGGAAGGAGAGGAGCAAAGTTTCACAATGTACAAACAGAGTCACAGTTGGGTTTTCCTACATGCAGCACAAATAACTAGAATGGATGAAGTGAGAAAAATACTTGCACATCTACCTGCCTTCCTGCCACCACCCCTGGAGCATCACTCAATTTTGCAGAGGGAAAGACTCCCAGAAGCATTGTAATCCCCCAAGACGGGAGATGAAGCCATAGGAGATCCTGGCTGGGGATCTCCTATGGTCCTCTCTGGGTGTCCAGCCCTCCAGCAATGCAGAGTGTTGGTGCTACTTTGGGCTGACCTTGGTGCTGAGCTGCTGCTGATGGGTAAGTCTCACCAGAGAGACTTCATCTGTCACAGCCCATTGCAAAGCCAGCTCCATCCAGCTCATGTGTCACTTATTGCAGGTGTAAATCCCAGCAGCCCCATCACGGTAGGTACATGTCACTGCTTTATCCCACCTGAGAACCCAGCCCTTTATTTTTCACTTAGATGCATAAAAGCAGGACGTGTCCTGAGCTAAAACAGTTACAGACATGTGAAAGACTAATATAGAGCTGGAAAAACAACCAGACTTCACAGAGACACAGAATCAAAGAATATTAGGGGTTGGAAGGGACGTCTGAAGATCATTAAGTCCAACCCCCCTGCCAGAGCAGGACCAAAAAAACTAGGGCAGATCACTCAGAAAGGCATCCAGACAGGTCTTGAAAGTCTCCAGAGGAGGAGAGCCCCCAGCCTCTCTGGGCAGCCTGTCCCAGGGCTCTGTCACCCTCACAGGAAAGAAGTTCTTCCCCATGTTGAGGTGGAACTTCCTGTGCTCTAGTTTGAATCCATTGCCCCTCGTCCTGTCACGGGACACAAGTGACAAGAGGTTGTCCCTGCCTTCTTGATGCCCAGCCCACATAATTAGATCCCCCCTCAGTCTTCTCCTCTCTAGACTGAACAGCCCCAGGTCTCTCAGCCTTTCCTCATCAGACAGATGTTCCAGTCCATTCATCATCCTCGTAGCCTCCCTTGGACTCTCTCCAGTAGATCCCTGTCCCTCTTGAACTGGGGAGCCCCAAACTGGACACAGTTCTCCAAGTGAGGTCTCACCAGGGCTGAGTAGAAAAATTCAAGAGAAAAATGTTTAAAATAAACAGCATTTCAAGTTGGCTCCAGCTCAACAGAAAAGTCAGAGATGAATTAATTTCCCTCAATAAAATCACGAGCCCTGTGGCTGCAAAGCAGTGAAAGAGACTGGAGATATTTTTTGGCTAGAAAGAGCAAGGTTGTGTTGGCCATGTCAGGTTTGCAAGATGATGGACCTGTGAAATATGGACACACACAAGCTCTTCTTCCACTTGTTCCCATAAACACACCCTCTCATTGGTTTGTGTCCCTGTGTCTTGACACACCTACACAAGACATTCATGTCTGTATCTGTGTGTCCTTCTGCTGCCCTGGGCTCCCTTCATGCCCCACAGAGGTCTGTTGGCTGCAGCCCATCTACAGACCAGCAGCCATCCTAGCAGAGAAGCTGAGCACCTACCCTTAAAGTGCTGATGTGGATGGGCACAGGAATTGATATAAAAAGATTTCAATGTGCAAAAAAATACTTAAAAAAAAAAAAAAAAAAAAAAAAAAAAAAGCATGAGCAGCTGTAGGAACAAGTTTCTCACTTGGACCTGCAACTGTCACAGGTGTCCTCGACTTCCATGCACCACACAGACCACAACTGCCATAAACCAAGTGAAGAATGAAGATTTAATATCCCCTAAAATGATTTAAAGGGCATGTAGTAAGAGGACAAGGGGGAATGGATTAAAATTTGAAGAGAGGAGATTTAGATCAGACATTAGGAGTAAATTCTTTCTTGTGAGGGTGGTGAGACCCTGGCCCAGGTTGCCCAGGGAAGCTGTGGCTGCCCCATCCCTGGCAGTGTTGAAGGGCAGGTTGGATGGGGCTTGGAGCAACCTGGTCTGGTGGGAGGTGTCCCTGCCCATGCAGGGGGGTTGGAACTAGATGACCTTTAAGGTTCCCTAAAACCAAAACCATTTGATGATTCTTTGATTCTGTGATTACAAATCAATTCTATGATTACAAAGCAAAGGTAAAATGTCCCTGACAAGGCAGGAGAAGATTCCTGTTTTGCCACAGGAATAGACACTGCAGCCAACTATTGATCTCCAGCAGCCTGAGCATTGAGCAAACAACTGAACACCTGCAATGTTCAAAATGCCACCAGGAACAGATCCCCTGTTTGAGAGCCACAGAAGGCTTTGAGGACCTTCTGTCCCATTCAGGAAGGGAATGATGGCTTCACCTAAACCAGCTGAGATGGCTCCTTTCCCCACCCACTGTCTTGGGACAGAAGATCTGGGATTTCAGTAGAAATCTTCTCTTGGTGATGTCTTTCAAAGTCCCAAGTTTAGAAAAGAGACAATCTACATTCTGAGACTTGGGGCTCACCTCATTTGCCTAAACACAGATATCAAATGAAATCTGAGCAATGTTGGGACAGCTGAGATGTCCCACACAGGAACCAAACACAAGCTACAGGAGACCCACACTCTCCTGGGGTGGTAGGATGGGAGAAAACAGGAAGCCCTCAAACGGCATTAGACACTGATACTCACACAACCTGATCTCAGAGTGTCTAAACAAGGGAAAACAAACACTCAAAGACACAGGTTTATGTGGCTCTTTACCAGAACCACACTAATATTCAGATGTTTATCACACCACTTATGCCACAAACTACTTCTTTTTAAGCTCTGCTTTTATATGCTTTGTAGAAATCCCTCTCCTGAAGAAAAGCAGCAATTATGTTGAGCTCTCTTCAAGCAATTCAAGCCTTTATCAGCTCAGTTCCAGTTTCTCTAGGATGTGTAATATCACACACTGCTTGAATTTTATTAGTGTAATAAGCAGTCTTCACACTGACAGGTATTGGCTAAATTTCTGGATAAAAAACAGGGCATCCACATCACCAAAGAGCACCCAAGACACTAAGTGATAGAAAGACTACCAAGCAAGCTTTACTTTTAGAACCAGAGAAGTAACCCACCCAGTTCTTTCCCTTCATATGTTCAACAAGGCCAAAGAGGGGGAGATCACAACTTCCATTGGACCATCAAAACAGAAGTTCTGAAGCTAAAGATCAGATGAGAGGAAATGCTTCAAATCTAATCATGTTGAAGATCTATGCAAATTGAAAGAAGCAAGTGGTTATCATATGCAGGTAGAGCTACAGTCTTAGCCTTCGTAGAATCACAGAACACACAGAATGATTTGGGTTGGAAGGGACCTTAAAGATCATCTAGATCCAACCCCCCTGCTTGGGCAGGGACACCTCCCACCAGCCCAGGTTGCTCCAAGCCCCATCCAACCTGCCGAGGGGGAGATCACAACTTCCATTGGACCATCAAAACAGAAGTTCTGAAGCTAAAGATCAGATGAGAGGAAATGCTTCAAATCTAATCATGTTGAAGATCTATGCAAATTGAAAGAAGCAAGTGGTTATCATATGCAGGTAGAGCTACAGTCTTAGCCTTCGTAGAATCACAGAACACACAGAATGATTTGGGTTGGAAGGGACCTTAAAGATCATCTAGATCCAACCCCCCTTCTTGGGCAGGGACACCTCCCACCAGCCCAGGCTGCTCCAAGCCCCATCCAACCTGCCCTTCAACACTGCCAGGGATGAGGCAGCCACAACCTCCCTTCTCTCTTCATGAGACACAAAATGATGGGATGGAGATGGAGAGAGTAAGAATATAACTGGTTGTTTATTTCCTGCTTGCCACAACCAAGGGGAATGAGATCCAGTCTGGACTGGGGGCAGGCAGAAATAATATACCATAAAATCAATGTCTATTGATTTCCCACATCTAGTAGATTGATATAATCTTTATAGGCTCATGTTTTAACAGATTTTATAGGTCTTCCCTAGGGTCAGAGACTGAGTGATCAGAGACTAAAAGGTCATGCCTTGAAAAATACTCTCTCACGGGCCCTGGAGAGTTTCTGCCTGTATTATTTTGCTTATCTGGCTCATGCTGGCTGGATTTTTTTTCATCTTCTTGGTGTCTCCAGCAGTACTTGATGCTCTGAACAAAATCATTCCCTTTTTGGTATGTGCTTGTGGATTTTGTGACTTGGTGGGTTCTGGCAGTCCTGCTCAGGATGCTGATGGATCTGTACAGATAAGCTTTGCGTTTGGTTTCTCACCACCATTGGGCTCCTGAACCCTCACTGGTTCATGCAACATCTCTAAACTGAGCAAGAAGGGATGGAGGAGACATCCAAAGAGTTGTAGGAGATCTTCCAGTTAAATCTTCTTTTAGGGTAAGTTCTTCTGAAAGGATAATTCCCTACTGTTTTTCTACCACAGCTCTGGCATAGTTTGATAAGCTAAAACACAGACATACACACAGACATCTAAGAGTCTACTCCTGCTGGGTCTTCCTGCTCTGCATTGCAGTGAAAATTGGTTGAATATTCAGGCAGCTGATTCTCAAGGTGAGAACTGTTTCCCCAAACAAGTGGTGGAGTAGACACCCCTTGCAGACCAGAAACGTGGGTCCCACAGTCATCTCTGAGCAATGAAACACACTGGCCTTCAGAACTCTATTGACATCTGCAATATTTCACAGCACTTCAGTGGGTTTCAGGTGGTTGGTGGGTTTGAAGGTGGCAGCAGCATCCACACATGCTGGGTTTCTGCACGTGGTGATTTGGAGCTGCTTTTTTCTTTATCTTGATTGTGGGATCCAGAAAGCAGATACTGGGATTGTGGGAGGGAGAACAGGGAGGATGAAACTGGCTCAGTGACAACACTGAGAGTGACTGAGAGTAACCAAGAAATAAGAACATGTGTCACTGCTGGGTTTCTTTATTGCATCACGTTTCAGAAATAAAGTTAGAGTACTAGTTGTGCCCTTTACAGTGCAGTCAAAGGTAGATTTGGTGACTCCAAAACTGTGCTCTTGCTCAAAAGCATCTCATGATGATGCCACCCTGACTGCCTTTTAACTTCCCAAATCAGCTGAACAGGAGGATAATGAATTGCTGGAGAGAGAAAGCAACGACCCGCTGAGCTGTTGTTTCATTTGCCTTCTCCAGCTTATGAATCCAACTCTCCAGTGGCACTTTGCCCAGTTCATTTTACTTTAGCAGCTGGTAAATGAATATGTGATCAGGAAGCATTTCCAATAAATGTAATTACTCCTCTGTTGGGGAGGCTTGTGGCAAACACAGCCCAGCAACACTTCATGTGAAACAATAAAAAGAGAGAGAAGAAATTAAACAAGGAGGCTTTTCTCAAGAAATTCCAGTTTAACTTGATTTTTGTGAGCTAAAGGAAACCACCCTTCAGGTCCTAACCCGGTGGAAATCAGGAAACGGCTCCTTTAGCCACAGACAGAATATTCTCCAGTGGATTGATGTGCTTTGCAGCCACTAAGATTTCTCTTCAGAGGAACAAGCTGCTGATGGAAGGAACAGTCATTTTAATGTAGCAGCAACTGGAGGCTCTGCTGAGAAGAAGTGTTCAAGGTGCTGTACCCACCACATCTGCTGACACAAGGGCTCCCTCTGAGCAAATATGTTGTATGTAACAAACACACTCCTGGCCCAAGTTCCTGCAGTTCAGAAGCACCCCTGAAAAACCTGCATTTCAGTAGAGAAGAAACAAAGGATAAAAGAAAGGAAGAGCTGAGATCAGATGATTCCCTTCTGTTTAAATATGCCTGCAAAAATAATGCAACAGAAGGAAAAAAAATACAGTGTTTAGGGTTTTTTTGTTTGTTGGTTGGTTGTTTTTTTTTTAAATAAATCCTACTCAGGACCATTCAAATGTTCCCAGAGCAATAAAAGGGAATGTGCCACCAAGACTTCAACTTCTCTTTCCTTTGATGGCCAACTGGAAGTCTCAAAATGCTCTATCTGGTGGTTTTGAGTGAGATTTCATAGGCATGTTCCCACTGGGCTTTTCTCTGACAGAGAACAGTTTGATGACAAAGTTGTGCAGCTGTTTTCTGTAGGAGGAATCAAGACTCAGAGATCCTCATATCCAGCCCATGGGCCACAAGAGCCTCAAGTTGGTGTCAGATCTACAGGTCTCAAGGGGGCCTGAGCCTGGAGAGCAGATGTTCTAATTCATTTTGTTGAGTCCAGACACCCTGGTAGCCATGACAGGTGATTTCTGTGCCTGTCTGATGGAGCCCAGAGCCACACAAGGCACCCTCAGAGAGCAGGAGCTGAATGAATGTCCTTTCAGCTCTACCACTGTGTAAAAACCTGTCCATCTCTTCAGCTTATGGGAGTCTCCATTGAGACCTAAGTTGGTTACTCCAAAATGGGAATTTTCCAAGTCTTCCAACTGGAAAAATATTGTCAAATTCAGTCATCTTGTAAGCTGGGTTCAGTAAGATGAGGGTTGGAAATCCATCCTCATCTCCAACTTATTATTTGTAAAGAAAGGGGCTGAATTCTCAAAGCTGCTCTGAAATTAGCTCCCCTGCTCAGGTTCCTCAATATGCATCTCAGAACCTGACTCAAGGTCCTGTTTTTGTGTTCCTCGAGCTTCAGCTTTCCTTCCATTGTCACTACACTGATATCCTCAGTTCTCTTCTAGTGTTGCAAACAGTGACCAATGCTCCCAAGAGCCAAAGGCCATGTGGGACCTGCCATAATATCCCTCACCTTGGTGACCCTCGATTGAGCTCTCAAACACTCTCATAAACAGTGCTCACTGATCCTTGGTGTAAACCTTTAGTACTCACCAGTTGCTGCTTCTTCTAAATCTAGTCTGTTGCTTTCAGCATCCACAGGTGAATTAAAATCTTTGAGTCTTGCTTGCCTTGCCTATTTTTTCCTTTCTTTGTCACCTCACACAATGTCACCATTTTACAGGTAAGATCCTTTTTGTTGAGCCACTCATAGTCATCAGGAAGACTGGGAATCTAAGTAGTTGTTCTCAGGGATACTTGGTCTTTCAGTTGTGCATAAATCTTTGCACCCATCACACCACAGCTCCTGTTTTTGCCTCTGCTGCACCATATTCAGTCTTGACTCTCTAATAAATTGGGTTTACATTTCCATTACTGTAGAGTAACTACTGAAGTAACAGAACAACTTCACGTGAAGGAATCTCAGGACATCTCTAGTTCAACTAACTCCTCCACTCAAAGTAGGGCCAACTTCAATGTTAATCAGGATGTCCAGTCTTGTCCCATCTAGTTTTCACTGTCTGCAAGGATGGAGCTTACACAGCTTCTACAGACACCTGTTGGAGTGTTTGACAACTTTCATGGTGAAAATTGCTTCCTTATATATCGTTGGAACTTCTCTTGTTGCAACTTTTGTCTGTTGCTTCTCATCCTTTTGCTGGGCATTTCCAAGAAGAGCATGTCTTTGCCTTCTCTTTAATTACTCATTAGTTAAAGACAACGAGATTGCCCTTAGCTACCCCTTATTCAGGCTGAACAGACCCAGTTCTCCCAGCTTCCCCTACACCTTGTGCTCCATAATCATCTTGCCTCAACTGGATGTTGATGTCTGCCCAGACTGAACATAGCACTCCAGAACCAGACCCAGCTGGAAGGGAACCATCCCTTCTCTTCACCTGCTGGCCACACTCTCAGTGATACAACCCAGGGTGCTGTTGGCCTTCATCATCACGAGGATTCACTGCTCATGCATCTGCAATTTGTCCACTTAAATAAACAGGTCCTTTTCTACAGAGCTGCTCCCCAGCCAGCTGGTGTGGAACTCAGGTTTGGAACTCAATACAGAGTTCACCTTGACTTTACTTCCCAAATATCCAAGAAGATCATGCAGTGGCCTTCAGTTCAATGCCACCACAGAACTAACTAGGCTAGCTAGGTTATACCCCACTGCAGATCATGGGATCACAGAATCATGGAATGGTCCCTTCCAACCCAAACCATTCCTTGATTCTATGATAATGAGATCTGCATCACCACAAAATCTGGAGAGCTTACAACTCTCACCAAAAAAATAAATATATACATATTTATCCCTGTAAACACTGTGACCATCTGCCTGGTGCCCAAAATGGTGCCAAGACTCTCACAGAAGATTTCCCTTGAGAATCTGCTTCTGCCACACCACAGATCAGTGCCTGCTCCATTGCAAACACCAAACAATACTCTGCCAGCTAGGAAACCATCCCCATCTAGCCAAGACTGTTGTTGATGTGACTAAACAGAGGACACTCTGATGGGGAGGGAGTCCTGGCACCAGAGGTTTCCTGGAGAGCACAGTCTGCTGAGGCAGGTGGGTTTCTGAGGACAAATTGAAATCCTAACGTGCAGGTTTTAAAAGGCAAAGCTGTAGCCCATCACTCACCTGAGACACCACCACCCTGTGTATAATGCCACGACCTTTTGCATTATTGAATATGCTCATGGCTCCAAAAAGGATTGATTTTCTTCCTAGGCAGTGACAGACAGATGTGATCCAGGGGGAGAGCTGCTTATTAACTTGGGTCAAAGAGACTCTTAAAGCCCTTTTCCTTTTGTGTACACACATCCACCAGTGCCTAATGCAACAGCAGGTTCCACAATTAACCAACTAATACTCATAATTACTCAGCATCCAGTAATGGATGATTGGAGTCTATTGAGGTGCTGGAGCAGGTCCAGAGGAAAGCAATGAGGCTGGTGAAGGGACCAGAGGGAAAGTCTTCTGAGGAGAGGCTGAGAGAGCTGGGGTTGGTTAACCTGGAGAAGAGGAGACTCAGGGGGGACCTCATCACTCTCTTCAACTCCCTGAAGGGAGGTTGTAGCCAGGTGGGGTTGGGCTCTTCTCCCAGGCAATCAGTGACAGCACAAGAGGGCCTGGCCTGAAGCTGCACCAGGGGAGGTTTAGGTTGGATATCAGGAAGCACTTCTTCATGGAAAGGCTGATCAGACATTGGAATGGACTGCGCAGGGAAGTGGTGGAGGCACCATCCCTGGAGGTGTTCAAGGAAAGGCTGGAGGTGGCACTTAGTGCCATGGTCTGGGGATGTGGTGGTGTTGGTCATGGGCTGGACTTGATGATCTCAGAGGTCTTTTTCAGCCTCAATAATTCTGTGATTAAGTATTTCAACTTATAAGTCCATCATAAGAGGCAACAGGGTTCAAATAAGACTCAACACTGGCTTTCAACTACTTGGGACTATTAAAACAAGGGCTGAGACCAGTTGTGTTCCTGTCCTTACAATCCTTATGATCAAACTCTTTGATCCCAGCTCACTGTTGCTGTCTCCAGGACTTCCCAGATAAAAACTGTCCCGAGCTGAACAAAATATTTCATTTGCAGGTTGTTTTCCTTTTGACTTTTACTGATATTGTAGCTGACAGTGAAGTCAAGTATCACTTTGAATGAAAACTGCAGCATTTCCAAGCATAAAAAACAAAATCAACTTTGCTTTTTTTTTTTTTTTCTGCTTGTGACAGAAAAAACTGAACCAGTTCAGCTCATATTTGAAAATACATCTTTTTTCTGAGTAAAATATCCAGCAAAAAAATATTCTGCTCAGTCCTGACACATTCTAAAATGTTTATCAGAG
>NW_009951915.1:1075185-1106653 GCF_000747805.2 Chaetura pelagica | reverse complement strand
AATTCTTATTTGCAGAAATTCCTGTGTTTATCAGCCCCCCCTCTAATGAGCATCTTGCCCTGCCCTCAGACCAGCCATGTGTCAGCAACCAGATTGAGCTTTCAAATGCCCAGAGGTGATCAAATCAAAACCTCACTTCCATACTAACCTGATTTGCTCAGCTCCTGGGTAATGAAAAGATGGGAAGATCTTCATGGATGTTTGTCAAGCACCACCCAACATAGTTAGCAGGGGAGCAAGAGTCATCACAAGCTGGGAAGCAACAGGGTTTAGAGAACAACCTGAACTGACATAATCACACGGTGTCAGTAGGATTTCAATGCAGCAGCAGCTGCTGGTGGTGCAGTCAAGCTGTGCAAGTGTCCAGTGGACAAAGAGAGGTGACAGTGACATTGATACATCCACCATGCATGACTGGGAGAAGTGCCAGTGCAAAGTACAGAGATGAGCAGTACCCTTCTCATTCAAATGACAAGTCTCCCAGTACAACCAAGACATCAAGAAGACAGATGCTCTTTCTTTGCTGTCACAATTAATACCTAAAGGTGGCTGAAAGTCCTCCAGGGTATAGAAGCTCCCAAGAGTAGGGATGAAGGTAGAGCTGATAGCATGTAGGGAACATCAGTGCTTTCAGCTGCATGTTGCACCTTTACATACTCATTCTCAGGTACAATGTACATCTGGCTCTTTTCTGGAAGCTGATATGTCTCAAACAGCAGAGAAAAAGAATCACCTCAGGGCATAGGAACAACAGTACATTTCTCCTACCCATAAACCACAGCAAGCTGGGACCCCACCAGGGGAAGGCACTGGTGTTGCCAAGCTACTGTTACCTCTCCCAGACACAGGCATATATTATAAATGTGTAAACTAGAAGTTCATTGCCTCAGATTCCTGATAACTGGGCAAAGTGATGTAGGGACAAGCCCCAGGGGAAAAAAAAAAAAAGAAAAAGAAAAAAAGTCTTTTTTTTTTTTACATTGTTGAGGAAGTTTTAAATGTAAAATCATCATAGAATCACTGAATGGTTTGGGTTGGAAGAGACCTTCAAGGTCACCTAGATCCAACCCCCTGCATGGGCAGGGACACCTCCCACCAGCCCAGGCTGCTCCAAGCCCCATCCAACCTGCCCTTCAACACTGCCAGGGATGGGGCAGCCACAGCTTCCCTGGGCAACCTGGGCCAGGGTCTCACTACCCTCCCATTAAAAAAAAATTTCTCCTGATGTCTAATCTAAATCTCCCCACTCTCAGTTTAAAACCATTACCCCTTGTCCTATCACTGTCTTCTCTGATGAAAAGCCCCTCCCCAACCTTCCTGTAGCCCCTTTCAAGTACTGGAAGGTGCTCTAAGGTCTCCCTGGAGCCTTCTCTTCTCCAGGCTGAACACCCCAACTCTCCCAGCCTGTCTTCATAAGGAGACCAGCTGGACTCAGCATTTGAGGTACAATCTCACCAGCACCAAGTAGGGGTGCAGAGCAGGATCTGAATCCCCCACTGATCATCAGATGGACCATGTCCTGTCAGATCATTTCCAAGTGACAGTGCACAAATGAAGAAAAATGGCCAGGGACAAGAGAATCTCACTGCTAAAGCTGATACAAAAATCATGCAGAAAAGCCAATGCAGAAGAGGTTAAAAACAGCCTCTAATGGTTGAGAATCCAGTTGCCAAACAGCAGCAAAGGAGGAGGTTTGCTTGGCAGCCCCTGAGCTAACTTGCTCCTCCAAAGGACAGAGGAGTTTGTCCACACGAGTAGAAAGCATCCCTCTCTGAAATGCCTGTGGGAGGTGGCAGTGTGCATGGCTTGCATTCCAGTTTGTAAGGAATTCCCTTCTGGAGCTGAGCATCAGCTGGCAGTTATGGCTTTTATTGACCCTGGTTAAACATGGGGAGCAAACAGCTGGGGCTGCCTGAGCTGCCTCATGATGGAAAATGGTCTTGTTCAGCCAGGGACTTGGGAATTTGGTTCAGTGCTTGTGACTGAGCCACCACAGAGGATGGCTGGTGGTACAACTGGTGTCCCTGGCTCACAAAAACTCCCACAGCTGTTCCCAAAGGGAATAATTCCTATAGGGAACTCAGGCTCCTTCATTGCTCCTCATGTAGGCAGGAGCAATGCCCCTGCTCTCAGCTGACTTGCCATTGCCCCACCCAGCAACCCCCAACTCTGGCCAGAAGCTTTTCAAAACAAGCTGGGAAGTGATTTCCAAGCAAGGCCCTTGTGGGTAAACCTGCATAATCTTCAGGGTGCATGAGCACACTTGGGAGCTTGGGATTCTTTTAACAATCATGAAAACTGCCCTTGTTCCCTTTGCAGGAGGATGGGACCTGGTAGTAGCTGGTGCCTGGGAACTGCTCCTCTCTTTGCCAGTCAAGGCACAGTGCTTGACAGCTTCTCACTCTCCATGAAATTGAAAATTACTTGTCTGTTTTGTTTTTTTTTTAAAAAGAGACATTTTTTAAGAACCTCTTTTAAAAAAGAAATTCTAAATTAATTAATTAATTAATTAAATGACAGGGAAAGAAATTGCTGAAAAGGCCTCACATTTTTAGCTAGGAAAGTTTTGTTCTTGACCATGTAGTGATACCAGATGTAGGTAACTTCTAGTAAATACCAACAGGACTCTCCTCCCCAGCCAGGCAGCTCCCCTACAGCTCTCAATGGCAGCAAATTTACTGTGGGATTAAGCCTGGCAAAATCCACCCTTTTTACCTGGCCAAGCCTCAGCACTGAGTTGTGTCACCTCCTCTTGCCAATCACAGGTTTCTCCAGGAAGAAGCAGCCATTGTCACTTCTCCCTCCCTGTAGCCTGGGGAGCTCAGACACCTTGGAGATCAGATGTATTGGAGCAGATGTACCCAGGGTGCAGTCTGTCAGTCTGATGTGTTCCTGCTCTTCCCTGCCTCCTTTTCCTTCATTTATCCTTTACATCTCCATGCTGCCCTCTCCAGTGTGCTGCTATGTGTAGCCTTGTGGTGAGGTAGGTCCAGTTCCTTCTTCACACCCATCCCATTTCCCTGCAATCCTGGAGGAGGGAACACAGCAATCTGCTGCCAGCAAGAAGGCAGAAGAAATGTATGGTCACTACAAAACCAAGTTAATCACAGAGCATATGCTGCTGGAAAGGAGGAAGGACTAATGGGATCCTGAAAGGTCCCTTTTAGGACCAGAAAATAGTCTCTCAAATCCAGTTTGGGCACTGGAAGCAGCCTGGTGACCACAGTCAGCTCCAGTTCAGACCTTTCTGCTTGAGCAATGATGGGATACAGCCCAGGAGAGACAGCAAGGTTTGAGGCCCTGCCTGGAAGCAATCCTATGTGTCCTCTGTTCCCACCCCCTCCAGAGCTGCCCACTGCCACCCAGGCACCCTCCTTCCCACTCCCCTTCACACCAAAGGGCAGCATCACCCTGCACCCAATCCATTAGCAGAGTTTAGGAAGCAATGGTTTGCCTCAAATCCCTTTCCATCTGACTTGACTTTCCAAGCAGTTACCACAGATGGATTAAGTACCAGAAATGTATGCACATGTGTCTCCAGACTTCTGGCTAATTAAGCTGCTGGTTTCCTGCCTCAGAAACCCTCCAGTCCTTTCCTGAATCCCTCAGGCTGAGAACAAAGCCCCAAATCTCACACCAGGAGCACCAGAATTCAGCACAAAGAATGATGCTTTGTTCCTTGCAGAGCAGCAAGCCAAAAAATAATTAAAAAAAGAAGCTGCAGTGACTTTACTTTTGACAAATTGGTTCCAGCCTAGCTAGGTAAGTGGATTTGCATCCCTGAAGTGATCCTGCTACTGTCTCCAGGGTGTTTTATCTCCGTTTCATTAATCCCACAGCAAAACCTACTGGGAGAACTGCAGCATTTGTACGAGGAGGTAAAAAAAAAAAATTGGCAGGTTCCCTGACTCAGCTGCTTGGCTTCTCTCCCAGCCTGGGCAGACAGCATCAGCTTGTGCACTGGTGCCTCCCAGTGTCTGCAAGAGAGAGTAGCAGAAAGCTAAAGAACATTGAAGATGGTTATAAATCGTCTATTTTAAATCTAAATGCTCCCTGCTGCGTCCCCACTCACACTTGGGAGGGATGGGGCATCCCGTGTGAGCATGGGGAACAGCTAAGGACACATAAGTCCTGGGCCTGGAGGCAGTGAAGCTACTCCCTGCCTGGTTTAGAGTATTAACCATGAGACACCAAGTGCTGCTGCTTCTCACCTGCTCCCTCTAGCCCCACCACCTGCAGGAGAAGGCAGCCTCAGCGAGAAGCTTCAAAGAAAGGGGAGGAAAATGACACTATGACTTAGACATGTCTGGGCTGGATATAAAGCAGACATTTCAGCACCAAGATGGAACACATGGGGGGAATTTTGGCTTTTGACTCCAAACCCAAGACCCAGCTCTGCTGTGCTGCCAGCTCCTGAGATGCCTCAAGCCTTGGAGGTTCCTGCTCTGTGTCACCTGAATGTTTCTCAGGAGTCTTA
Organism: Chaetura pelagica; assembly: GCF_000747805.2. Classification (NCBI taxonomy): domain Eukaryota; kingdom Metazoa; phylum Chordata; class Aves; order Apodiformes; family Apodidae; genus Chaetura; species Chaetura pelagica. The sequence goes on along the minus strand of NW_009951915.1, from coordinate 1,102,176 downwards.
AATGAAACCTGTGTGCAGGTGAAAGGCACTACCTGGGGAGGAGCCCCATGTTCTGGGAGGACACCCCAGTTCCTGGCTGTGCTCTTAGTAGTTAAGCCCAATTTCTGCCTTGTCCTGCAGAAAAGCCTGATGCTGTACAGACATTCAGGTCACACCTAAGCATGTGAAGACAGAAGAACCCAGGGTGAGGCAGAGCCTGGGTTGTACTGTCACATCTCCTGAGCCACATTCTGCCATATTCATCCCCCTTTGGCCAAGGGGATCTGTACCCCATTAAACACAGGGTGCTTTGCTTCTGAAAGCCTGACCTGACCAGCACAAGCTTATCCAGCACACCCAGCACCTTCTCTGCAGCTTCACCTGGGTGTTTTGGCCTCAACCAGCAGGCAAATACAAATACTTTGGGGCCAGGCTGAGAGAGTTGGGGCTATTTAGCCTGGAGAAGAGAAGGCTCCAGGGAGACCTTAGGGCACTTTCTAGTGCCTGAAGAGGCTACAGGAAATCTGGGGAGGGACTTTTACAAGGGCTTGTAGTGAGATGACAAGGGGGAATAGATTAAAATTGAAAGAGGGGAGATCCAGGTTAGACATTAGGAGAAAATTCTTTAGTGTGAGGGTGGTGAAACACTGGAACAGGTTGCCCTGGAAAGTTGTCGCCACTCCATCCCCAGAAGTGTTGAAGGGCAGGTGGATGGAGCAACCTGGTCTAGTGGGAAGTGCCCATGCAGGGGGGTTGGATCTAGATGACCTTGAATGTCTCTTCCAACCCAAACCATTCTATGATTATGCCAGAAGGCCAGTGCCCTTAGTCCTCACTCAAGGCCACAGCAGGCAGGAAAGGTCCTCCCCCAGGAGAAGGCCCCTTGTTTGCTTTGCCTGGCACACACCACTGGGCACTAACATGTCTCACAGATGAACTTTACGCATCATTGCTTTTTAGTGTTTCCTTACAAAAGCTCATGGAATGAGGGATTGTGTGTGTTAATGTCTTCCCTTGCATAATGAAAGAATTAATCTCAGCCCTCTGCAGCCATATGTAATGCTAGACTGACTGGGGCTTTACATTTTAATGGTCATTATTTTAAGCCTTTCTTACCATTCTTATATCAAATGACATTTATTCCACCCGAGGGAATTTTATGTGGTTCTGTATTTTGCTTATCATATGCTTTCTGTGGAAACAGAAAGCCAAGGCTTTTAAGGGCTCTTTGCTTTCTGTTACTATCTAATTACTTTATAAATCGTTCTTCCAAGCAGCCTGGATCAGCCTTCCTGGGGTGAGATAAAAATGAAACAAGGGGAAGACCTGCAGCCTCAGGGATGAAGAGACACCTCCCTCTTTAGCTGCATCTTCCTGATCAGCACTTAGCTCAAGCCAATCTAAGACACACAGGAGCTCAAGCTCATGCTGTTATTCACCATATTTTGGTGAAAAGGAGCTACTACCTTATCTGGTGGTGGGGCAGGCCCCAGGGAAGGGATGGCACCTTTTATCTGTCTGCCCACCAGCTTCTCTCCTGGAACAGCCCATCCTGAAGTGTCTAATGAACCCAACCCTGGGATATTACACTCTGGCAACATGGCAAATGCAGCAGATACTGTTCACTCCCACTCCAAGATCCTCAGTTTTGGAGGAAAAAACCTGCACAGCAATTAACTAGTTAAAGTTAAAAATATCCATTTGTTAACCCATTTGGAAAAAGAAACGAGGGGAAGAGGATTCATTCCCACTTCCACCCCCCTCCACAAGGAGCACAAATAAGCCTTCATTTCCTGATGATGTAACAGTGCTTCTTTCCAAAATGTTCTCTAGAAGGTCCTACCTTTAATGGAGATTTGTTTGCAGACAACTAGGAGGTACCTGTAAAAGGCACCAGCCATGGAACGGAGCCTCTGGTCCCTTCAGCCTGGACCCCCAGCAGAAGCACCTCCCTGCTGATGGTGAGAGGGTGACGTGTAGGTTCATAGAATCACAGACTGGTTTGGGTTGGAAGGGACCTTAAAGATCACCTAGATCCAACCCCCTGCATGGGCAGGGACACCTTCCACCAGACCAGGTTGCTCCAAGCCCCATCCAATCTGCCCTTGAACACTGCCAGGAATGGGGCTTCCACAACTTCTCTGGGAAACCTGGGCCAGGGTCTCACCACCCTCACACAAAAGAATTTCTTCCTTATGTCCAACCTAAATCTCCCTTCTTCCAGTTTTAATCCATTACACCTTGTCATCTCACTACAAGCCATTGTCAAAAATCCCTATCCAGCTTTCCTGTAGCCCCTTTAGGCTCTGGAAGGTGTTCTAAAGTCTACCAAGAGCCTTCTCCAGGTTGAACTACCCCAAGTCTCTCAGCCTGCCTCCAGAGCAGAGCTGCTTCAGCCATCTGATCATCTTCATGGCCTCCTCTGGACTTTCCCCAGGAGGTCCATGTCCTACTCATGTTAGGGACTCCAGAACTGGACACAGCACTCCAGGTGAGGTGTCATGAGAGGCAAGTCAAGTGGGAGAATCCCCTGCATGGACCTGCTGGACACACTTCTTTAGATGCAGCCCAGGACACGGTTGGTCTCCAGGCTGCAAGTGCACACTGTTAGCCCATGTTGAGCTTCTCATCCATCATCAGCCTCCGGGGCTCTTTGCTTTTATTGAGAGTCTGTTCACCTGCCTGCCCCTCTTTTAGGACTTGCTCCAAGAGTAGCATTGGACACAAGAGCTGAGCCAGCCAGCATGATGAGAAGGCAACACACGTGAAGGCAGATCTGCTCATCTTATTGTGGCCTTGTTTCCTTCCTCGCTCTCCCCATAAACAGTTTTTAGATGCAATTAGGTCACACTTGAAAGTCAGCACACTGTAGAAGCTGAGCTACTTTGTTTAAAATAAAAACCTGTTATTTCTATCACCTTAGGAGTTGTTGTTCTTTTTGGCACAGGGACCCTCTGATCCTTCCACCTCCTTTTATCAGCATCTTCAAAAGAAGAAGGGAGTTATAATTGCTTTTTTTTGCTAAGGTGAGGGGAGAAAAGGGAGAGGCTGCTTGTTCTTCTCCACTGGCATCTTGAGAAAAAACAAGCTTTGAGCAATCATTTATTTACAGAACAAAAATAGCATCTAGATTTCAAAGGGCAAGGCAGTTCAGAAGAATAAGCTTCTCTTCTCCCTCCCCTGCCATCAGCTTTTGCTTATTCCCACCTCCTGTCTGCACAACCTACTGCTCTGCCTCCTTCCTCCTTACAGGGGCACACACAGGCTTCTCTCTCCAGCACAGCAAGGAGTGCTGCAGCACTGTAACTATTTCATAACTATTTTACCCTTGCAGGGGGGTTGGAACTATATGATCTTTTATGTCCCTTCCAACCCAAACCATTCTATGATTCTGTTTAAAACCAACTGCTGACATTTCTGTGCCCCAAGCCAGCACCTGAGCAAGCTCCAAGGCTAAAAAGCCCAGTCAAGGCAAAAAGTGGGATCTGTTTTAAAAGCTGAAGAATTTGGAGTTCTCCCAGATCCCCTTTACTCACAACTGCCTTCTTGATAAAGAATAAGCCTCAGAAATTAGAGATGTTTTCACTTCTTTAGACATTGCAAACCAGTAGAACTCAAACTTCTACCTATCATGTTTTGCTTTGGTATGGGTACCTAGGTTTGGTGCCTGTGGAGAAATGAAGAGCCAAAAAATGGGATGTAACCAATAGCTTCACAAGCCAAATTTCTTCCAGCTTGTTGATTTTTACCAGATTCTTTGTTTCCTAAGTAGGCAGAGGCCTCCGAGTCCTGCCATTCACAGAACACCTGCCAATATCTGAACCCACCACATTTGGGTGGTGGGAAAGCTGAATTTTCTGTTACATCAAGTTATTAATTTCTTACAGAACCTGGTGAATCAGTGTCTCTAAAGCCTCCATCAAAAGTGGCTGAAATTGGCCAAATAAAGTCCACCAGCTCTTAGAAGGGACTGTAGAACTAGCAGACCTAGTTCCATTAAGAGACCAGGCTGAAAACCTAACAGCAACCTGCAAAAACTCCTTTACTCACTGCTAGGCAGCTGGGAAAGAACCTGTGGGATGAGGTCACATCTTCACATCCTTCTACACTCCAAAAATGCAAGTTTTGCAGGAAAAGCCATATAACATGGTCTCTGAAAGCAAAGAGAAAGACTGTTAAAGCTACCCAGAGATTATGGCACAGCCACTGCAATCTGTTGCTTGGATAAGCAAGTTTCTATATCCCTATTTATAAATATACAGTTCAGCAGATGATGATGGAATAAAAAACCTACCTAAATGCCTCTGAACCAAAAAGCATCAGTGTGAACTCAGGCAGGTTAGGTATCAGGGAGCAAAACCCTGAGTTCATTCAGGTGTTTCTGTAAGAGAGAACATGCAACCCAGAGTGCACTAGAACAGCACTGAAGATCACTGATTTTGAAGCTATTTACTAAAGAACTGAGCTTATTCTTAAAATAGTTAGAACTCTGCCACATGAAACACTACCCATTTCAGTTTTACTTGCATCTTCAGCCAGATTTTTTTCTAACACACTCAGCTATTTAAAATCTATAAACAAAGACAAGCATTAGAAAAAAGCCATTTATTAGATATATGTACATATATACAGAAACATGCAAAAGTAATTTATACACATTTACACAGGTTCAATTATTAATACAGTGCAAAAATGTCTAAAAAGGTACCAGCCCACCTTCTATAAACTTAACAGATCTTTGGGAGGAAGAAAAAAAACCCACCATAAAATCCAAAGAAAATGTATAAAGTGACTAAGCACAGCAAATCTTTAAATTAATGAAGTCTATACTTTGCCAATTTTCTTGCACTGAGCTGCTGGGTGAGGAAAAAAAAATAGAGTTTCCAAAGGACTTATCTCGAAAACTGCCAGGATTAAGGAGCTGCAATTCAGACTACATTAAACAGTTTCAAGTTGAACAAAAAGGGACGGATTCCTGTTTGGGGATTTGATTCAACACAGGCATAATCCCACTTCTGAGTCAGATTTCATGTACTCCAGCTGCAAGTCATTCTTTTTTATTAAATCTTAAAGCACTGAGATCAATGTAAATTATTCTGTTCCTCTTGTTATTCCAGCAGAAGAAAAAAATTTAACTGTATAAATACCTTACAGATATAGAAGCCATTCAAAACACTAACATTAAAAAAAAAAAATAGGTCAAATTCTGCCTCATCCCTGAATCACAATCCAAACCTACACAGTGTGCAGATACTAATGCACACTTATTAATCCACATAGATTCCTTAATCCACATAGATTCCTTAATATGGTTTACACATTTTACAGGGTAAAACAAAGAAAAGGTTGCAAAGGGATTAAGAGCTAAACAGAGGTCTGATCATCTAGTTGTAAAGATCCAGTCATGTCCTCCATCTAAAATTTGCATGAAGGCAGAACTGAACCAACTGGTTTTATTTTACTGAAACATTTTCAGGATAAAAGAAGAGATTAAACAAAAGCTTAATTTAATCTTGATCTGCTCTAGTTATGTTCATTACACAAGCTATCTGAACACCTTGTTCTACCACTTGGATTGCAGAGCTATTGCTAACATCACCTGGCACAGGGATGCATTTGTTTTATGATCAAGTGAACAGTCAGATGCTCAGGAAGCACCAGGAACATTCTGATCAGCTTGATAACGAGGAGTGAAAAGCAGACCATGTTCACTGGCCCCTGCCTCCCTTGTAAATGCTCTGCTTGCCTTAAGCTATATATCCAAACCTATGGAGAAACAGTAGATCACCTCTGAACTCTTTAGTCAGACTGAGGCTAAAAGGTTAGGAGCAGGGAGTTGGGTCATATCACCAACGTCCTCTCCACAAAGTTCTGTCTGTGGTGTAAAATCCTTCATCCTTTCCCCATTAGGAAGATTCTCACAGTAATCCTGTGGGCTGATACCCAGCTTATGCTCCTGGAAAACACACTCAGTCACCAGATCCAGTATCCTTGATCAAACATTAAGTTTCTGGCATGAGATTTTCGGGGGTGTCCTGACTTCTGATTTTATTGTGAGGTTTTTTTTTAAACTGGTGATCCAAACTTGTGGTTTAATTCCCTGCAGTCTCCTCCAAGAGCACCTTCCCAAGTAAAAATGGGACTAAACAGCATGAAAAGTTAAAGCTTGTCAGTACTAAAACTCCTACACCTGTGGGGTCATCTTGGTGTCTTAAGGACAACAGCTGAATTTTGGCTCCACTTCTCCACTTACATTCTGGTGGAAAACCAGGGTAATGACAAACAACTTTAATCCAGTCCCTTAGAACAGACCAGTATTCCCTTATGACACACAGCTCTAGCTGTTTTCTTAACTGCCTGGCTAAAATATCCCTCCATCATTCCTACTAGACTGTTCCTCACAGTTAAAAGGATTTAATTGTGTTACAGTGAAAAGGCCAACATGGGATGGAAGAGAAATACCTGTATTTTTCTACCTGAAAAAGCCCTGGCATCAAGTCTCTTGATGTCCTAGAAACTGTTCAGGTTTCAAAGGGTTGCCTATCAATGCCACTGTGGCACTCAGCTGCACCACAGAAGTGCTTCCAAGCTACAGCACCACAGTTGCTGGTCCACTGATACTGAAGTTGGCATCATGAGATTTTGGGGAAATTCACTGAGATGCAAGGAAGCAATTTTGTGACGTGTTTCTGCCAGTTCAGGAAGACAACTCTGCATCATGTTAATCTCTTTGCAACCACTAGAGGTAGAGACTATATGAGAGGGAAAAAGATCTTTGGTGAGAAATGTCTGGTGTAAGAAATGGAATGACCAGGGGACAGTTTCCTAAGAAAAAAAAAAAAAAATACCATCTAGGACCATATTTCCACAATAACACACCTACAGTTCTCTACATCTCCTCATTTGAAACATCTACAACCCTTCAAGGACAGCTGCATCAAAATGCTATGCATTTTTTTTTTAAATATACAGCCTAAATGATACACCTGTGTCCTACAATGCCCATACGCACCTCAAAACATGACATAAAAGAATGCCCAGTGCAGCAGAGGTTAAGAATTTTAGCTCTTCAGTACTGCATTCAAAAGTGCACACACAAATTCATCTGAGCTTAAGAACTCAACACCATTAACTAAAGGTGTTTGCTATAATAAAGAGAACCTGCTCTTGCTTTCCATTACTGGAAATGGCTTTCTGCTCACCAGTTACCCCATTTTTTTTTAAAAAGAGGTGAAGGAGTCAGTGGCCCATCCTAAGTAGGGCTTGGAAGATTTATTATCTGTACAGACTGAGCAAACATGGAATTACCCTTATACTAAAAGTGACCTTAACCAAGGAATAAAGGCCACTTGAGCTGAAAGATCACTTACATTCACTTGGTTTAGTTTATGCTGCCCCAAGCATATTTGCAATTAACCAACAAGCACATATTTAACTACACTGTGCTGTTGAGCCAGGAGATATTTATAGCCTTTGTGTTTTTTAAAAGGGCCAAAGCCTTTTCCTTTCCTTCACAACTTAGGAAAATTACCCTGAAGCTCATCCTCACAATTTTTCCCACTGATATTGAACTCATCTAACTATGGCAACCACCTCCTCATTACATTTACCAAGAATCTTAAATGCTTAACAAATTCTCTAGACAAAAATGTTACCCACTACTTTTCATTTTATGACACAATTTCAATATTTTCAGAAGCACTGGCAGGGCAGGACATTGACCTGCCAAACTGTTACAAAGCCAAATGGCAAAGTGCTGTCTAGCTGGTATTAGTCAAGGAGTAAAAGCCTGTTTATGGTCAGGAGAACCTCCACCTGCTGATGATACCTGACAAGATCTACCATGCACAATTACCACACACCATGTTTGATAAAGCCAGATTCCTCACTGCATGCTTGACACAATTGCAGTATCTTACTTAATTTCAAGTTGCTTTGAAATATCTTCCTTGCAATGACAATTGTCACGAATCTTTAGAAACACCCCAAGTGATTTTTGGCCAGTTTGATGCAAAAAAAAAAAAAAAAGTTGTAAAAATAAAGTAGCAAACACAAAGCCTTCTTCATACTCCATAGTCAGGCTGTTTCTCCAGAAGTTGCCTTGTCAGTATCTGATAAGAAGAGAGAGAGGCCACTCCAATGTGAAAGCCTATTTGCCAGGTGTTCCTTAATCCATACAAGTAAATGTTGCAGAAACAGACAGAGAAAAAGAGTACAAATGTCTTCACCTTCCTTGCCCAGCTGTAGAAGAGGTACAAGTAACACTACAAAAGAACAAGAGAGACAGTGTTAGCATCAAGCTCTGTACCCACAGACAAGAGACACAGCTGGGAACTGCTGGCACTTCCATGCAGTGATCACTCAAAGCTCAAAGCTTGACTCCAGCTCCTGTGCTGAAAGGTCCTCCAAGAACAGCTGGAGTGGGGGCTGCAACCCAGATCTTACTGGGCAAGCACAGGTATCCATAGAAGTCTCAGCACAACTGGCATCCTGCCTGCCTGTCTCAGCCTGGATTAAGAGCAGCATGAAAGCTCAGCCAGCTTTCAAAACCCACCTCTGATTTTTGCAAGACAAAGGCTTAGAAGAAAGAAAACAGCCAACTCAAATCTGCTGCTGTTGCATTTGTTCTTGGAATAACTAAAGGTTTTATTAATTCTACTTTATTAATTCTAATTGACTTGGTAAAAAGACCACCATTTTTGTTAACAGGCTTAGCTAGGGGTTTGGGCTCTTTTTCTTTTCGAATTCAAGAACAAGTGGAACACATTTTCTAAGCATGTGTAAAGAGCAACAACCCTTACCGGAGAAAACTAAGAACTGACAAAGTGCTGGCACAGGAGTTACTTTTTTAACTCAGGCAGCAACAGATCATGCTTTCTCACTTAAGGTCACAGTTTCCAACTGTGCTGCTGACACAAGCAGAGATCAGCATGTAGAAAGTTCTCCACATTGGAGCTCAATTTATGCACATGCATTTTCTGAAGATGACTGGGAGAGATGAAAAGGATAAGAGAGAAATCTTCCTTATTTAGCTCCTCTAGCTTCAGGTACTGACTGGCAAAAAGCAGGACGGCCTTTCTCTGTGAAGAAAGACTTGCAGAAAGTATTTAGAGCCAAATTAATATCTCCATCTTATAGCTCTGCCCTGAGCAGAGGTGGAAGAAGGCTGAGAGACAAGGTTATGACACATTAAACAGCCTCTCTGCTGTTTTCAATACATAGCTCAATAAAATAAAAAGTCTTCAGAGTGGTCCCCAAACCCTTAGCCAAAGGCAACAGTGTTACACAAATCACACTGTAGGCTTTTTTATTCCTTCTGCCAACTAGTAACACAACTACAGCAGCTTCTTCCTCTCAGGGGCTAAAAATTGAAGATTTTGCAAACCCATTCCCCTCAAAGTGAAAGGCTGGAGATCACTGGTTTTGGCACCTAAGGAACCTTTCAAGAAAAATCCATTTGGAATATATAATATTTTCCTCATTCAAACTCTTCTGAATAAAGAGGTCAAAGAAAATAATGTATTAGAATAAAAATCTAAGTAAGGACAGAAACCACATTTGTCTCAAGCTTAAAAGTGATTTTAAATGTAAATTAGAACATGTTACTACCCTGTATTTGCTTAGTCTTTAAGGTGGTCATGCTATAAAAGCCCATCAGTCTGCCATTTTCAGAAGGACATCCTGTCTATCCCTTTGGGAAACAAACCACCTTTGGGAGTAGAACTTGTTTATTTCTCATACTCAGCCTCATTTGGCATGTCAAAACATGAAAGCACTGGAAAAACTTACACCTGCAATTTGCCAAGGGTCAAACTGTGTCTTTAACTGTACTTGGGCCACTTCACTGGAAAACTTCAGTGGAATCACCTAGGTAGGATACAAACAAACAACCCATTCCTCTGCTTGGCTGAAAATCTTGTGTTGTACAATATCAAAATAGTCAGGAAGCATTTTATTTAACAGTTAACATACCTGAAAAACACAGGCTAGAAAAAGTAGCAAAAAAGCTATGACATTTCCAATCCCTTCATGGTCCTCCTGTTTGGATAAAAAGAAGTGATAAACAACTATGTCAGCTACAGTTTTTAGCAAGTACTGCTGGATATTTTAGAAGATTGTATGTCACCAAGTGCCCCTCATCCTAGCTCATGCTGATTATGTTAAACAGCAAGATCAATATCATTAAACAAGGTACCAAGAACTGAGGTTTGCATGAAAATTCTTGCTAAATAGAACTGTGCCATCACACCAACAGGACATTTTTGTTTGTCCTTTTTAAAAGTTGTTTATAGAGTCTTACATTTGTTTTAATAAAATGTACACAAAAGTATCTGGAACAAAATAGAAGAGATAGGGGGTGGAGAAATCCAGCCAGGCTGGCAAGCCTGAAATATTTCTCCAAATGTTAATCTCCCCAGAAAAGAATAAAATGCAATGTGCTGCAGGAGACAACACATCTCATGATGCAATAATCAATTGTACATTCCCCAGATAACCAAAACACTTCTTGTGGAAATATGTATGCTCTACTAAGAAGCCCAACAGCCACCCTTAATCTGGTTACCCAAATAACTCTCTCCCTGTGACTCATCTACAGGTTTCAATTAAATCAGGGTTACCTGAAATGAATACTCTGCCAGGTGAACTCCTCGAATGAGATTCAAAGCTCCACACATGATGTTCAGAACAAGTGCCAGAATCCCCATGGGAGTCACAGGCTCCATTCTGTAAGTAGGGACTTAATAAAAGAGACACAATAGTGAAAGTTTGCACTGTTACTTTGACTCTTTTAAAATTACTCAAATCACGTTGTGTGGGTTTTAAACATTTCCAAAACCTTTCATGATTGCTCCAGAGAAAAGCAATTATGAGCAGAACAAACTTTGTTTTGTTTGCATTACACTGTGCAGTTCTTCAGACACCAAGAGCTCTGGAGTATTTTCTAAACAGATTTAAGCAACTGAATTTGGTTTGGAGCTATGTGGCTATTATTGTCTTCTTTTATAGTGCACGTAGGTTTGTTCAATTGTTTATTACAGCAGATCAGCATATTTACTCTTACCTCTGAGCCTCTCAGACTGACAAAACATGGTCAAACCTGGGGCCTAGGAATTAAACTGGTTGCTATTGGTTTTGGTGTTTAAGCTACATTTTACAGTGCATTACATTTCACAGGCACTAAACTGTCTCCTCCCTTTCTCACCTTCTCCACTACTACTGAACACCCACACTTCCAAATACCATTTATTCAGGATCACTTAACTGACACGTATCTAATAAGGTCAAAGCAATTATTAGAAACCTGTGCTTAACTTCAGAATCTAGCCCTTCTAATTCAGGGGTTTAGTTGCCCAAAAGCTCAGCTACTCTTTTTTCCCCTAGTTACACTAGTCAGCCTGACAACAAATAGCACACCTAGATACTCACCTACATTTCATCCCTGCCCTTGTGTCACCACAATTAGACCATCGTCAGCATAACAATAAGGGTAATCTGTACCTCAAAGACCAAACCCAAACCTTCCTCAACTCATCACACATGAGATAGAGAACAAATAAGCCCTCAAGAAGTCCCATCCCTGGAAATGTTGAAAAGCAGGTTGGATGGAGCTTGGAGCAACATGGTCTGGTGGGAGGTGTCTCTGCCCATGCAGGAGGGTTGGAACTAGATGATCTTTAAGGTCCCTTCCAACCCAATTCATTCTATGATTCTAAATCTCTCCAGCTCTCAGGATTTTCTACCTCCTGTCCAGACATAACCAGCTCCTAACTAACTGACACAGATAGATAAACTAACCAACACAGCAGGTAGCACCTCTGGCTTTGCTTCAGTGATTGATGAAATACTTAACAGCTTAAATATGGTAGTACTGCCCTTGTCCAAAGCCCCTCCCCAGCTTTCCTGGAGCCCCTTCAGGCACTGGAAGGTGCTCTAAGGTCTCCCTGGAGCCTTCTCTTCTCCAGGCTGAACAGCCCCAGCTCTCCCAGCCTGTCCCCAGAGCAGAGCTGCTCCAGCCCTTGCATAATCTTTTTGGTTATCTCTGGACTTTCTCCACGAGCTCCATGTTCTTATGTATCTCTCTTCCATGGTAATTTCCTTATAAAGACTACTGTTCCTTCCTCATTTTCCTAAGGTTTACTTTAGAGGCTCACAGTCTCCCTTAAATTAAGAAGAATTATCAAGCACCATTGTCATTCATTGTACAGGATCTTCCAAACTATACATGTCAAGAGTTCCCAGGGAAGGACAATGCAAGTCTCAATAAGTTGCTTCTGCAGCATGAATGTAAAAGTCCCCTTTTTTTTTTTCCAGTAGGATAAAAGGAATTGCTATCACAGATGCAGGGGAAATGATAATATTCAGTTGCTCGGGGTTCAGATCTGTGAAAACTCATCTTTAAATGGTTTCCTGTGGAGCTTTACTTTTGCTGTATCATTGAGGTTTAATTCACAAACTGAAATTGCACAGAACAAGTGAGATGGGTACTGCTGGGGAAAAAATATTTTACTTCCTTGTGTGAATTCAATCATGCTTTTATAAGGATAATTTCATACTAGAATTGCTTATTATATTAAATAAGGGAACAAGAGAGTACAAGCACTCCAAGTCAGCACAATTTTGCACCAGCACAATCAAATGCTACTTGGGTTTCAAACTAATCTGACTCTTCAAGTAGAACAGTTGTGCACTTCAAAGTACAAGAATCATGCAGAGGATGTTCTGGGGACTGTGGATCTTCCAGCTCCCAGGGAAAATGGATCTGCAGGTTAGAACATGTACAGAACAATTCTGTGAAAACACCCTCACACAATGAAGAAACTGAAACTTCTGCCTATACAAGTTTTTGTGAGCTGAGGCCTCTGGCTGTGAAAGCAGAGATTGACAGGAATAAAAGACAGACGTGAGACATCTTCAAAGAACACCTTAAAAAGGACTGTGGAAAGGACTCCCTGTGTGCCTACAAAAGATTAAGAACATTCATCAAGGGGAGCAGAATGCTGCACAGTTTAACAGCATGCTTACTAGATGAACAGCACAATTTGTTCTTCCACTTAATAGAGCCAGTTGTGATGTGGAGACTCTCTCTTTTCACAGAAAGCTACCTGCACTTCACATTTCTTCTGTATACACACCCCACTGTCCTCTGGACTGCCCTGCCCATCTCATGACACAAGGTGAGGCTTTTGCAACAACAGCTGAGGTTAGGTAGATGTTGATCAAGGAGACAATTCTAGGATGAGACTGGGTTCAGTTAACAAAGGAGGGAACAAACAGAAGAATGGAGAGAACTAAAGAGGGAAAAAAAGCCCCTCTTATTCCCATATATACTAACAAGGTCAAACTGCCTTGATTTTTCACACTAAAACGAAGAGCCACTGGATGTCACCACACAGCTCAAAAGAAGCCAGGAACAGCTACAACCATGTAAGGAGACTGATGTTTTGATCAATTCATTGATTGATCTATCTTCACTACAGAATGTAAAAACAAATTCTGCTCTCCTGCAATCAGAGCCCTTCCAGGTATGCTCACTAAGCCTCCTGTATAGCAGAGCTATAATATAAATAACATTAATATGGGAACAAACTCTATCCACACAGCTAAACTTAGAGCAGCAAAGTGGGATTCAGCTGGTGGGTAATGATGAGAGGAGAGAGACATAAGCCAGGAAAGCTGACTCCAGCTGAGGGAAACAGATGATCATAAACATGATCCTTAAAATAAAGGCAGAACAATCTGGAAGAGTATTTGGGTTAGACCAGAGAGAACAGCCAGAAATACAAAGCCAGATGGAAAGTAAAAGAAAGTGATTAAGAATATGGGGGAACTGAAAATGTATTTCTGATCTGTGGACACAGACTAGCTTGCAAACGTTTACTGGCACTGAAACTGCTCACACCAGTGCCAAGAATTTTGAGGCCCTGTCGCTTCATGAAAATATTTAACCTTCAAGCACAGTTCTGAGAAGCACTCACAAATTTGACTGGCAAGTAAAATGTTTTCAATTCTATAATTTCTCCCTCCTGGCCACTGTCCTCTAAATTTTAACTTAAAATACCTGTGACAAATTAGACTCCAGCTCATCCATCAGAAACAATAAGATTGAGCAACCAGAACTTAATTTTATTAGTGTTTCATAAGCCAAGAACAGCAAAAAAAAAACCCCAAAAATGCAGGAAACACAAGCTCATTGCATCCCAGCTGCATTTAAAACCACCACACCAACAGGGACATGGATTAGTGGTGGACTTGGCAGTGTCAGGTTTATGCTTGGACACAATGATCTTTTCCAATCTAAATGATTCTGGGATTTCATTTTGTAGAGGAAATAGGCATGACTTTGACCATGCAACTGAAACACAATATGATTTTACACTATGTCAGTAGAGGTTAGTACTTCTAAAAGCAGGTAAAACATTAGTTTACAAATAAATTAGGTTACATAAAGGTCCTTTTGTCAAGACTCCATGTGTTTTTTAGACAGATACACATATACTCTATCGGAATTTCAGTCAAATGGATTAAATGTTATGGGATATGGTGAAAGGAGAAAGCAAAGAGGGGAGAACAACCAAGACTAGGAAGTCTAGGAAGAAGAGATTTACCCTCAGCTCACACTCTCATCTTTTCCTTCCTCAAGGCTGAAGCAACTCATTCAGACTGTAACTACACATCTTCTATTTGAGTTGACAACAAACCATGAATGAGTTGAGCTTCTTTTGTCACAGAAAATCTAACAACCAAGTATTTTAAAAGCAGGAGAATTTAACATGGAAAATGCCAAGCCCAGTTACAACCAATGGTCCATACAGAGAAGCAGATTTAAGGCTGGAATAAAAAGACACTGTCCTGAGTCCTTAAAGGCTCTGATGCACACCTGCTATAACCTAAAGACCATATGTTGTTTACTATGAAGGAAAGGCTTTTTTTTCCTTGGGTTTCACATACATGATATATATATTTCTCACTACAAATGGAACCACTGCTGTTACATGTTTTCCTATTGTTTGCAAACTTCAGGAAGTCTAGTGTCACCTGTGTGTAGTAGTAACTTACCAACCTCCACATGAACACCTGCAGGCCCACCATTAGTCATCCCATTCATCAGCTCTGTATCCTCCAGTCTCAGCTGAACTGGGGGCTGGAACTTCAGCTCCTCCTCAATCTTCTCCCAGTTGGCCTTCATTTGAGAGCCTCTTGCATAGTTAAACTGGCGTTTCACTCTCTGAATAACATTATCTGAAACAATGTAAAAACATGCTTCAGTTAGCTCTGCAGAAGGTAATTGCTTTAGATAATTATTAAACAAATCATGACATTCTATTCTGATTGCTCTTAATTTCTTCCTTCACAGCTTCTCTTACTAGTTTCAGGTTGCAGATGACACCAAACTGTGGTGAGGTCAACATGCTGCAGGGGAGGGAGGCTATCTAGAGGGTGCTGGACAGGCTTAAGAAGAGGGCTGGTGCAAACTGCATGGAGTTCAACATGGCCAAGGGCAAGGTCCTGCACCTGGGTTGGGGCAATCCCAGGTACAAATACAGGCTGGGTGGAGAACGGATAGAAAACAGCCCAAAGGAGAAGGACATGGGGGTGATGGTGGATGAGAAGATCAACATGAGCCACCAACGCACACTGGGAGCCCAGAAACCAACTGAGTCCTGGGCTGCATCTAAAGAACTGTGGCCAGCAGGGCCAGGGAGGGGATGCTCCCCCTCTACCAGGCTCTCATGAGACCCCACCTGGAGTACTGTGTCCAGTTCTGGAGCCCCCAACAGAAGAAGGGCATGGAGCTGTTGGAGAGGATCCAGAAAAAGGCCACAAAGATGATCCAAGGGCTGGAGCAGCTCTGCTCTGGAGACAGGCTGGGAGAGCTGGGGCTGTTCAGCCTGGAGAAGAGAAGGCTCCAGGGAGACCTTAGAGCACCTTCCAGTGCCTGAAGGGGCTCCAGGAAAGCTGGGGAGGGGGTTTTGACAAGGGCTTCCAAGAGGGAATGGACTAAAACTGGAAGAGGGGAGATCTAGGTTAGACATTAGGAAGAAATTCTTTAGAGTGAAGGTGGTGAGACACTGGCCCAGGTTGCCCAGAGAAGCTGTGGCTGCCCCATCCCTGGCAGTGTTGGAGGGCAGGTTGGATGGGGCTTGGAAATACCGCTACTGGAACTCAAACCATTCTATCATTCCATGATGAAATTCTACCTGGTTAAGGAACAAAAATACCGCTACTAGGTATTTTATATCACACCCACTCCCTTCTAGTTTTTTTATCATGCCTGCCAGTTGACTGAAAAAAGCTTTCATATTCCAAGGCAGATGTTAACACATACCTTAAACTACCCACAAACTACCACAAAAAGGAATTCCACATTGTGTTTGAACAATGCCAAGGATTAGATTATTTTTTCAGCAAGGAGATAAATTAATTCAACCTTTATGTGAGTCATGAAGCAACTCAGACTGGCAGAGGCAATTCCACAGTGATTCCACCAGTGTCCAAGCCACAGATCTACATATGGATCATCCTGCTTCATTTCTTTCGCAATTTAAACTTGCAAGTAAATCCCTTTCCACAATTCTGGCTCCTGGTTTGACAGGAGCTGCTCCAAAACTCAGCACAGAATTTGTCCCAGTACAAATTCCTCACACCTCCAGAGGTGAAGCACCTCATTGTGGATACTGCTATGTCCTACCTAATTGTGCAAAGGTATTGGCAATTTCAAGCAATTTCAATTGCTTTGGGAAATAAAATAAATATAAATATTTGCTATTATATCCTATACTTAAAAACCATATCCTTAAGATAAGGTCATGCTAGAAGCCTTATCATACAATCACAGAATCATAGAATGGCTGAGGTTGGAAGAGACCTCAAAGATCACGAAGTTCCAACCTCCCTGCTATGAGCAGGGACACCTCCCACCAGATCAGGTTGCACAAGCCTCATCCAACCTGGCCTTGAACACCTCCAGGGAAGGGGCTTCCATAGCCTCCCTGGGCAACCTATTCCAGCACCTTCCTACCCTCATGGTAAAGCATTTCTTCCTGATGTCTAACCTAAATCTTCCCTCGTTCAGTTTAAAACCCTTACCCCTTGTCCTGTCACTCCCTGTCCTTGTAAAAAAGCCCTCCCCAGCTTTCCTGGAGCCCCTTCAGGTACTGGAAGGGGCTCTAAGGTCTCCCTGGAGCCTTCTCCAGGCCAAACAGCCACAACTCCCTCAGCCTGTCTCCACAGCAGAGATTGCACAGGTTGACCACAGTTACTGCTGGATGTGACACCTGTGCAACAGCTTAAGCAGCAGCTTTGAGACCACCAGGAGGACTGTATGTTGTGCTATAACACACAGTGGTAGAAGGATTCCTTAATGAAAAATCCTGTATTTTACTTTCAGTCAGACTGATATAATTATCTGTAACTACCAGGCAAAAGGCTAAGATCTTAGGCATCAAGTGCATCTTACTTTCAAACACAGAAAGAAAATAAAACAAAAAATCATATGGCAACATTAGATAGACTCAGCAACAAAATACAATATAAAAGCAACAATGAAGAAAAAAGAAATTGCCTTTTTTAAAAAAAATAAAATAGCCTTATGCAACTAAAAGAGTTTTAAGACTAAAAAATCTCCAATTCCTACTCAAGTTAAGAAAAGGAGTAATTTGCATCTCAGTATAAAACTATATCATGCCCTGCAGGGAATCTACCTCAAATACAAGATGGCTGTAAAACAGGCTTTCCTTCTTGATTTTTCAATCTTTTAAGCAAGAGGTTAACACTCTTACCAAAATTTGGATTCAAGTGTGCTAACCCCCTGCAATATCTCATCCTTTCCCAGAAAAGAATTTCTCACTGCAAGGAAATTGTGTTTTTCAAAGGTGTGAGGTTCAGTAGAGCATTTGCCAAGAAAACCATTTATATCAGGTGAAAAAAAGAAACATTAGGCATGATTATGAAAAATTATGTGAATTAAGTCATGCCAAAAGTAAAGCTGCCCATAGTAATCTGTTGTGTCTCCTTTTTTTTCCTGCCACCCATCTCCACTGGTCAGATTTTTTTAAATTGAGTTAGAAAGTGTTTGAAATGTGGATTTCTTTTTCTTCTGTGCTTGTTTATTAATTACCACAGCACTTTGTTCAGCTATTAGAAGGGCCCTCAAGAACTGCAAAACAAGCAATCTAACAGCTTCACGCAGTTAAAAGACCTCCCCCTCCTCCTACACTTGTATGCAAAGGCACACACACAGATTCATTTTTATGATCAGGCTTTGGCCAGAAAACATTGTTTAACATCATAACAGTGGTAGACACAGAATTCTTACTATTAAAGAACAAAGTTACAAACCAAATTCAAGAAAAGCATATGGTCTGGAAGCTAAACTGATGCTTGTTGTACTGTAGGAAGCAGCAAATTCTGACTGAAGCTCTTCCAGGAAGCAAAATGCCATGATGGTAGAGTAATTGCTGGAACAGATTGCCATGCAGGCAATATCCCCAGAAGAAAGGAAACTGTAATAAAAAAGAGAGATATATACATAATATCAACATAAAGAGGTAAGAGGGCTATGCAGAACATAAGAAGTGTGCTTTCTGTCCAAACAAAATGTACAGACTGCAAAGAATACTTTTCACACTGCTATAATAATCCTGCAAGCCTGTAGATCTAACACTTCTTAACTTAGCCAGCATGCCTGAGCATACTAAAGAGCTCCAGATTTTATAAAATTTCTACACCCATGAAAACTGAGGACATTATTTTCCCAGGCTGGCTTTAAATCACATTAATAAGAAAAGAGATAGCCAGAAAATATCGTAGAAAAGAAGATTTGGAAAGAAAATACAGTGGCTTTCTACAAACATAAAAACAAGCAAGCTTGCTGGCAGGAAGCAGATGTGTTCCTTGCTCCCCTTCAATTTGACAACCTCAAATTAACAGCAAAAGGTATTTGTTAACTTGCATAAAGCAAGATACTCAAACACTGTTACTGCTTAGTCATCTGTAACAAATAAGGATGATTTGTATCAGGCACAGCACCATAAAAATCCTACTCCAAAAGGAGTCCCTCTAACACTGAAGCCATATATATGCAGTTTCCACTCACAGATAGCCCAAAACCTTCTAGAAAACTTCATCTGGGCAAAATGCAGGAAGGTACTGAAGGATGAGTGAAATCATTCTCATTTATGCTTCATTAAAAAAGATGGGAGTCAGAGCACCTAGTTCAGGTGTCAGCACTCAGAATGCATAGCTACACTCCCACAATCTCACCATAATTACCGATTTGTATTTATCTCTGCAAGAAGACTGGGACAGGGATTTACTGAAAGAGTCCAATGGAGGCTACAAGGATGATTAAAGGGACTGGAACATCTGTCTTACGAGAGGAGGCTGAGAGACCTGGGGCTGTTTGGTCTGATAAAGAGAAGACTATAAATATCTGAAGGGTGGGTGTCAAGAAAGAGGGGCCAGTCTCTTTTCAGCAATGCCCTGTGATAGGATATGAGGCAATGCATACAAACTAGAGCACAGGAAGTTCCACCTCAACATGAAGAACTTCTTTACTGTGAGGGTAACAGAGCACTGGGACAGGCTGCTCAACAAGGTTGTGGAGTCTTCTTCTCTGGAGACTTTCAAGACCCATCAGGATGCATTTCTGTGTGACCTGCCCTAGATTCTGCAGTGGTCCTGCTCTGGCAAGGGGGATGGACTTGATCTCCAGAGGTCTCTTCCAACTCCAACCATTCTGTGATTCTGTGAAATCTCCCCTTCTAGGGTAGCCTTTTTGTTTGTTTTTTTGTAGAATTTCAGTATGAAACCAAAGTTGTGAAGCTGAACTCTCTCTCTGTATTTTCTATTTTCTACTGTTTATACATTTCATCTCTCTCACATAGAAATACTTGTGATTTTTATTTTATCACATTTGGTTATGGTCTGTACTCAGGTTTTATGGTTTTGATTAGCTCTGTGACAGCCTAGTCACACTGTGTGCGTTCCCTGAATTCCTTCTGTCCCCAGCTCACAGCTGAGGATCAGCACCATGCATATGGAAAACTACCTTTTCCCAGATGTCAATAATTTATAGCCCTTTTGCCAAGTATCTGTTTGCACTCTTCTCATTTCAGAGCCAGACACTCAGCTACTTCCATAGTGACTACAGAAGATGAAAAGCAGTAGAACATGTTAGCATTAGAGGGCACAAGTTCACTTTGAGGGAAAGGGAATTAAAATGCTAATCCTTGCTTTTCCAATTGATTTAGTGTAAGTTCACTGATCTTTGTTCTCCAACCACTGCTGCAAAAAGGGATACTTAGTTTTAGCTCAGTCACTTTAGATTTTCTGATAGTGGCTAAGCAGAAATGCAACCTCAAGCTAAAACTCATTTTTAGAACTAAACTAAAATCAGTAATAAGTTAAAATGATCATATCTGAATCAAAACTCAGTTTCTTAAAATAAAGATTAGCAGATCCCTCGCCAATAAAATAAAAAAAAAGATGTATAATTTCTCCCCACTATCATTGGTGAGCTTCAGGTCTCCTCAAGACACACCCATCAGCCAGAGCTTCTAAAGACTTGAACCCTGCTGGTATTCACAAAATCGGGTGGGCAGCATGTAGGAGGGGGTCAGGGTAGTTGTGTGCCAGCCTGACATAGAACTGCAGGAGCCTGAGAGAAGGCATCAGCAAGCCTTGACAGTCACCAAAGAAAAGTGTTTGGGGTTTAGACTACACTAATTAAGTCCTAGGCACTACCACACTACCTTAGGAGGTATTTGTAGGAGTCCAAGATACTCCAATTGCTAACAGCAACAAGCACTGCCCACTGATCACAATGCCTTTGCTAGAAATAATTACAACTAAAATAAGCAATTCTTAATATTTGCTTCCTAAACTGAGCAGGAGCTGTGTGGCAGTGGTGCTGAGAAAGGAGGTTTCAAAATACTGCTTGCAGGTTATATCTAGACATGCATCGTGGGATTTCAGACTGGAGTTAGGCACTACAGAACATACCTAATCCTTAAATACTCAACTAATCCCCAGGACAACCATTTCACACAGAAGCAGGGACTCACTGTATGCTAAGGTCACGTCCTTTTGCTGTGCCTCGACTGGGATACTGTGCCAGAATTGAGGATAATGCCTTCAGTCTCCTTCTGCATTCCAGAAAGTCCTGGTTGAAATGGAAATCTGTGGAGGCTGAGAGGGGAAGTCCATCCCTCACCCGCACCACACAGGCAAAGAAGATCATGGACATTGTCCACTGGAGCACTCATGAGGACAAGCTGAAAACGAAATATTCAATTAGGTTAATAGCACATTAGTGGATGTGATACTAGTTACTTACAACTCAAACTGCTAGCCAGAAATGTGTGACGGGCAGAGTTCATTCACCACTGAACAATACCTCTTGTGACACCACTGCCATTGAAAGGCAACCAAACCATCCTCAAAGGCCACAGCTGTGTCCATTGTTTGCCTCTTTCAAACAAAAAGGTGAGGCAGGGGGTTTGACAGGTGAATTATCTACTGGAAAAATATCACTGTTTTCCCTCCTGCTTCACTCCAACCATCAGAAATGCTGAGTAAAGTACTTAAAGGTATTGATGGAAACTGACTAAGCTGCGTCTTCACTAAGTGTTGGGAATAGTTGCATTGGTGTTGCTGTTGTCTGATTTTCTAGTAAAACAGACAATACAAAAATTAATTTTAGGTTACAGCCTCTTAGGCCCTTTTAACAGAATCAACTAGGACTAAACTTAGAACATAAGTTCTCCTCTCTTGACTTCTTACTCTTTAACAGGTCACAATCTCCCATGAAAAGTTACTATTGGGATTTACCTGGTACATTCAGAACACACAAGAGATCTGTCCTTGAGACATACCATGAGTATTCAGTGCAAGGTGTTAGAAGAATAATGCAGCAGCTCACATATCTCTGAAAGACAACCACAATGAACACTTTAGAAAACAAACTAATGACCAGTCTGTATATATACACTCCCATGCAGTAGGTCAACATATCCCAGAAAGTATTTTGCCTAAAGGAAAACAAGTAACTAATTTTTTTTAATCCAATATGCAAATCCCTAGATACATTCAAAGACACTAGGAAGTGATATACAAAATATTCCTGATGCCCCAATCACTGTTTTTAAGTTAGACTAACTTCTTGTAAAAGAGCAGCTGGAAATCAGCAGACTTTAAGTGGTTATCTCAAACAAGTCAAGTAGAAAAAAAAAAGCAAGTTACTCTGCTTCAGGCAAACCATATATTTGAAGTATTAGAAAAAATTGGAAAAAAACACCTTGGACTCAAACTTTTGATAGAATGAATTACTGCTTTTAACAGCTCTGTATCAAACAACTAATTTCAATGCTCAAAGCTGGTTTGAAACATGTCTCATTGTCATCAAGTGCTTTTCTTGTCTAAGAAGGTAAGAGAGCAAAGCCTCTTCTAGTTCAGGCATTCCTAAACTCTCTTGTCTCTAGAGCTGCACTAATGTCTAACAAGGGTTGAGTTCTCAACACAAGCAGCACTTCAGTCTCATTTCTGCTCCACAGGAATCACTTCCACATGACTTGTAGAAACTGTCCCACTGCCAAAGGTGGCTGCAATTTGCCAGCATGTTAGAGTAACTAAAAATTATTAGAGCAACTGACAGAATGCATAACTGCACATAACTTGTTTCCTTAGAAATGGAGATTAAAACTACAGAATTGCACACATCTCCTGAAAAGTGTTGTTTTGAACTTTTAAAATGGAGGTTCAAGAAGAATTAGCTGTTAATTTTTTTCACTATCACTCTCATAGGAGACACTTGAGTTGTAAAATCAAGCTAAGCTCACTAATTTCATTTCAGCCTGCATCAAACAGAATTTCAACAATCAAGATTATTACATGTCAACTTGAAATATCACATCAATCTACAATGTGTTGTGCTAGAAATCATGAAAGAAACAGTGCAGAAAGTTGCTTCAACTTTAACATAAAAGTGAAAACAAAAAACGAAAATTGCAGATTCAGAAATACTAGTTTGAATACAGTCAGCTTTTAAGTTTTATGGTCAGTGGTTGGTAATGCTGATGAAGTAGAGCTCAAAATCATCCCACTTGACAAACACCCCAGAGGCAACACATTGAACACTCATCTAACTTTCAGAAACAGCCAGACAGTGGCCAGGAAAATGGAAAGAAACCAAAAGCATTTTCTATAATGTGTCCAGCCTACTAAACTATTCAAATCACTATGGCACCAACAGCAGTTTAGAATTTATACATATACATATATATCCATCACTAGGGGTAACGTCACCTATAGTTAACCAACTGCACTCAAGAAGGAATTCCACTTCCCGAAACATCCATACCATCATGCCTCAGGACATAAGGCTGTCATTAAACATCAGCTGCCCATCAAAGGGATTCTCTGCTCTGTGAAAGATCTGGTATCAGTCATCATCAGGCAGACTTCCAAATGAAATGCCAGACTTCACTGGAGAAATGAGTCAATGCTCCTTCCATGGAGAACACAGCTGCCGGCAGTCACTAGCAGACTGTCACTGCAGGATTCATCCAAAAGGCTTCATTTTCTAATTTGTCTTTTAAATCTACCTGCCTGTAAACTTTCAGTTTTGCTGCCTAAGGAGATGAGTGTCACACGACCAAGCTGTAAGTGCCAGTGAGATAGATACTTTACCTGCTTTTTGGTTTTGTGAAAATAGGCAAATGTGTATAAAAGAAAAGTACATCCCCAAGAGAACGCCCGATGCAGTGACTCAAACCTGAACACAACCTCAGGGCAAGACAACTGGAAATGTGTTCACTGGTTCTTATAGAGCTCCCACTCACCCAGTCTAAAGACAGGAACATTTGCATAGGTAATACCCTACTCTCCAAAAGAACAAAAAGGTGTGAGATTTGAGAACAGTACCTGAAAAGACTTTCATGGAATTGAACACACATATAAAGCTTTTCATATTGCATGAGTTTATTTGAAATGTAGCACGGGCTTAGCTAAGAGGTGAGAGCCAACATCACCCTGCAGAAGAGGGCAGAGCCTGAAAACAAATCAATGCAACTGGTTCACCTGCCTTCTGTGTAACTCCTACCACCACCCACCCATCCATCAAACCCACCCAGCCCTCTCCTTTCCTTTTCCACATCCCCCAGCTCACATACTCTGGCATTACACCTCCAGGCTTGGGGTTTTCTTTTTCCTTCTTCACAAGCCTGTTGTTACTTGCACATCAGAAGGTGTTCTGTGCCCCTGGCAAGTAAGAGTTATTAATCTCACTTCTCTTGAATGTTTAATTACTTGGAAGCCCATTTGCCACGTCACCCATAATTTAACATGTGTAACCACAACTGACCTGACCAAGGCGTGCACATAACCACAGGAGTCTATGATTTTACTGTTTCAGATAGACCTCCCTGATCTTCCTCCAGTCTCTTTCTATTTGCATATGATTAGGAGCCCAAAGTATCTGCAACTGACTTTACGTGGCAGGCCTTTGCCCTCAGGTCCTGAACTTTGACAACGTCTCTTGATTAAGCAGATATCAAATCTTGTGGTGTTCAGGATTAGTAACACATGTTGGCCCAGCTATTTTACTGGTACAAAGCAAGCAAAGCCTTGAGAAATACTGTTTGCTACAAAAGAACAAGTTACTATTTCTGACTGAAGCAAACAAAGCCTGTTTATTCATTACTTGAGGCACCTGTACACATAAAATCACTTCAGAAGAAAACTGCTCAGTGAAAGACTCACATAAACTGTTTGTTATCAGACTGGTAAATACGTACAAGGCTTCTGGGTATTCCCACAGTTGGTACCTCAGATGTTGTCTGAAGTGCAGTTCCTCCATCCCTCGCTTCCCTAAGTAGCAGCCAACTCTCTCCAGTGACTCCACAGGGATTGCTAAGGCAGCCTTACTCAGCCCTCTCACACCTCCCTACACTGTTATGCAAGCTCCTTCATGTAAGAAGATTAGACCCAACTCAGATGTGCCACCCTTCTCCAAAGGCTGAGTCCTACTACCTGTGCTTAGAAAACAATCCACTGCAAAGGCTAGGAAAGCAAATGCAAACCAGCACGGAGCTCATGGAGGGAATTATTTTAAAAATACTGGTTTTTGATAAATAATTTTATCTAACTATCAAACACACAAGTTTCTTTCTAAGAATGGCAACTAACAAGGAATGTCTTGTTACCAGGAGCTCTTTCAAGTATTCATCTTCTCTCCCTGTTGACATTTCCCTTCTTTCTAGAGATGGCACATGGGACAGTTTCAAACCCAGCGAAGTCCAACTGTTTTGCCACATTCCTATTGAATCCCAGCCTGGTTTGGGTTGGAAGGGACCTTCAAAATCATCCAGTTCCAACCCCCTGCATGGGCAGGGACACCTCCCACTGCACCAGGTTGCTCCAAGCCCCATCCAACTTGGCCTTTAACACTTCCAGAGAGGGGACATCCACAACTTCCCTGGGTAACCTGTTCAAGAGCAGAAACTTCCCACTGAAGGAAGAGCAGAAAGTTTCAGAGAATGTTACCATAGCCCAGGAGGGCTCTGAAGCTGCCTAGGAAGTTTTCTGGACACATGACAGCTTGATAAATGACCATAACTATTGCACCTAGGCAGGGAAGCTTCAGAGTGAGTTACAGCTGCTGGTGGGATGTCAGAATGCAGAAGAGATTCAGGTTGACTCAGTCAAATACAAAACATTTAACAGAGCTGCAGCTCAGGAGTTGGTTTCAGTCTCAAGCAACAAGAATAGAAAAGGAATTGAGACACTGTTCTTGATGGAGAGTTACTGCTTCTTTGCAGGATCACTAGGTGGATTTTATCCTCTTCTCACATCTATAAAAAGGCAAATCTGACATGCTGATAAACTTCTCATCTTCTAAAATTGCAGTAACTGTGCCCATCTGCTGCTCCCCAACTGCTCACAGCAACACTGACCAAGCTACTGACATCAGACCTCCAGGGCAACAAGAGCCATTCTCCAGATTTAGCAGTGAATAAAACCAACTTAATTGCTTGATGCTGTCTCAAACTTTAAAACAGGATTTCTGGCTATCAGCAGCCTACAGGCTCCCACAAACCTTGAAGGCTATATACTTATCCCCAAACCAAAGCATGTAGAACATTTTCACCATCACAAACCCCTTGTCCACAGGTACTGCTACAAATTACCCCAAATAACCTGATACACAAAACTCAAACCCCAACATTCAGCTTCCCCTCAACTGCACCATTTCCACGGACAGTTCTGCTAATCCTTGCCCAAGCCACACACCATAACAACTCTGTAAGGCTCTGAAGCTCCCCCTTTACACTGATCTCTCAGAAATATCAGACACCTTTTCTGTTCCTGAACATGCACCTAGCCTCACCAACCTACACCCTGAAGCCTCCTAAGAACCCATCAGCTCATATCCACACCTTCACCAGCCCACATAACTAAGGACCCTTTCCATGCCCTTTCTGTTCCACTCAACACATTACACATGCTAATCCTCTACTCACCTCTCTTCTCTCTGACATGAAGTGTCCCAAACGCACCAAATGCAGCCCTTCCCCACACCCTTCAATAAACCCTGACACCTTGAAAGTCACACCCCTCCCCCCTTCATCAGGACACTCCTTTGTACTGACACAGCCCCCCACACAGCCCCCAAGCACCCTAGGCACCCCCAAACCTTAACCCCATCCCGTTAAGTCCCAAACCCTCCCGTTACCCCAGCTGACCTCAAGACACCCCCAGCCCAACCCAAGCCCTCCCTCAGAATCCCAAGCCCCCCTTTTCTCTCCCCTACACCCCTCAAGCACTCCAAGCAAGCCTCCAACCACACACACCCCCACACCACAGGATCCCCCACCTCACACTTCACCCCTTGGCCATCCCCATCTCCCCTCTGGGTGACCCTGCTCTGGCAGGGGGGTTGGACTAGATGATCTTTCGAGGTCCCTTCCAACCCCTAGGATTCTAGAATCCCCTTAAACCCCTTGGAGCACCCCA
>NW_009951915.1:1068909-1074752 GCF_000747805.2 Chaetura pelagica | reverse complement strand
GGTGGGGACGCCAGCACGGCCTGGGCCTGGGCCTGGGCCTGGGCCTGAGAAGCCTCTGGGAGAAGATATTTCATGGAAGGGTGAGGGGGACAGAGCCCTGGGACAGGCTGCCCCGGGGGGTGTGGAGTCTCCTTCTCTGGAGACATTCAAACCCGCCTGGACACGTCCCTGTGTGATGTGCTCTGGGTGCCCCTGCTCTGGCAGGGGGGTTGGACCGGGTGATCCTTCAAGGTCCCATCCAACCCTTGGGATTCTGAAAAAAAAACGGTTACTGAACAGAATTCCTGAGCTCTGAATTCACAAATCTTGACATGGAGACGTTATCTGAGTAGGTAATCAAGTTGTTTATCCTTCTCAGCCATAGCAGTGCTGCTCAGCCCCAAGCACAGTGAATGACCACGGAGCTGCTGCAGTTGTTCCAGCAGCTTCCAGCCCTTATCCAAATGTCTCATCCTGCTAGTGCAGGTCTAGCTTGTTGCACAGCCTGATTTCATCCCTGCTGGGGGTTGCAGCTTTGGGTTCTTCTTGTTGGTTAAATGAAAGGTGGTGCTTTGGAGGCAGACAAAAGATGCATTTGGGATTCTGAGGAACAGCAATTGATGAGCTTCATTCCAAACACTTCTTTCCTTTCATCCACTACAATGAGCAGGCAGAGGCAGGCCAGTTAGGGATCTTAGGGTGTCACAATCTGCTTGCTTGCTTCCCAGGTTCTTTTAAGGAGCTAGTTGAAGTTTAGTTGCATGTGGATCTGTTAGCTCAAGACAGACATCCTTTGAAAGCAGCAGAGACTACTGCCTTTGTTCTCCTCTTTGCAAGCTCTTCAATATCCAAGATTCTCATGTGGCCAGAAGACTCAGCATTCAGACTTAACACTCAGCAACTGGCTCAGGAGGGATCACTGAATGGTTTGGGCTGGGAGAGACCTTAAAGATCATCCAGTCCAACCCCCCTGCCATGGGCAGAGACACCTCCCAGCAGCCCAGGCTGCTCCAAGCCCCGTCCAACCTGCCCTTCAACACTGCCAGGGATGGGGCAGCCACAGCTTCCCTGGGCAACCTGGGCCAGGGTCTCCCCACCCTCACAGGGAATAATTTCTTCCTAATGTCTAACCTGAATCTCCCCTCGTCCAGTTTTGATCCATTACACCTTATCCTCTCACTAGAAACTCTTGAAATAAAATAACTTGCAGTTATTTCACTAAATGAGTTTTTACACTTTCATCTGTTGCATTAAATGCAAATTCACTTCTTACTGTGTCATGGTAATGAGAAAGAGGCAAGGTACTCACCCACTCACTTCCCTACAGCATTCAGAAAGGCATGAGTTTCTGACTTACCTTCTGTTTAGATAATTGTGCCAACCACAAAACAAAGGGCTGCTTTATTAGTTTGATTAGGGATTTCCTTATGATTTAATGATCTGAGCCACGACTGGGAAAGCACAGAGGATGGCATCTGCTGAAACTTTCATTAGGAGTCTTAAATTAAACCAGGAGAAAACAGGCTGACATGCAGCACCCTTGACAGCTTTCTGGGTGAACACAAGTTGGCATTTGATGTTGATGTTAGAAACAAAATAGACATAATAGCTCGTTGGAGCTGAAATTTCTTCCCCAAGACTTCCTGAATGAGCAAGAGGGCTGGACTTGACAGCTTTCTGGGTGAACACAAGTTGGCATTTGATGTTGATGTTAGAAACAAAATAGACATAATAGCTCGTTGGAGCTGAAATTTCTTCCCCAAGACTTCCTGAATGAACAAGAGGGCTGGACACAAGTGCTGTTTTTAGAAGGTCATGATGCTGGATCCAAGGTAAACAATTGGGAATTGGGAATTGTCCAACTGCTAACACAGCTTCACTGAAAAAGTAGGTATGTCCTAATCTGAAAGAGAAGGCTATTATATTACAATCTTTATGCCTTTTGTAACCACTGATTTATGGTATGTGGATACACCTTGTGTGTCTGTGAATAGTTGTGTATCTTAGGCATGAAAACAGTTAATCCAGTTTGCAAAGTGGCAAAGTATGTGTAAGATTAAAACCTTCTCAGTATGTTCAGTTTTACACAAGGCCAGTGCTCACAGCCTCAGTTCAAAGATGTTTGAGGAGATCAGTCATTTTCTGAATGGGGGTTTGGTGTCTTACCCCAGATAGTAGATCCTGATGCTCCCTGGGAATGGCTGGCAAGGCAAGGCAGGTCAAGGCTCTGCTCTGCAGCCAGTGTGTCCTCTGAAGCTGCCCCATTTCCCTCCCACACTGTCAGCAGGGAGACAGGCTGTCATGGGAGACAGCAGTCAACATTTCACATCACCAACATAGCCATGTAAGACTGGCTGAGCTCTCCCTTCAGACAAGCATAAACATGTTCCAAAGCCAGTCTCTGATCACACTGAAATGCTCATTTCATTGCCTCCCAACACATCCATAACAGAGGAACATAAGCAGCAAAGTCTTACATTTTCATTTCCTAGGAATTTGCAAAGTGGATTTGTTGGCTTTTAGAATAGCTTATTTAATATTGTCACAGGAGGTTAAAGCCTTCTGTTTGCTCTCCATTATTGCAGGATGAGATGGGATAATTAGTAATCTAAAGCCTCCATTTTGTGAGCATTGGATGAACACGTGGAGGTTGTATCTGGGTGACTCAGTGGACTGAATGCATTCCATGTCAGTTTTTATAAACATCCTCAGGATAGAGGGCTTGTTTGAAACACAGTTAAGAGTGAACAAGCACTATTCAGCTTTGCCATATGCATGTTTATGCTTTATTGTTAATAAATAAATAGTATCATAAGGACAAAGGCATTTGGGATACTGATTGAGACCAAATGCACAAGTAGTTCCACTGTCCTGATTCCACCAGCAGATGTCAAAGCAAAAATAAATGATACTTCCTTCACCAACCAGCTACTTTCATCTCAGAGAATTTCATGAACCTGATGTTGTTTGTCTACTTGGTAAAACCTAACAGATCTCCTCTCTCCAAAATCCTGTCTTACTTTCCCTTTTGAGCCAGGGGAACTTTCTAAATCCACAACCTCTGGCAAGGAGTCCTAGAGGTGAGTTCTCCATAGCATGAAGAACCACCTTGTCTTCCTCTGAATTGATATTGGAATATGTAAATCCATACTGACCTTCTTGCATGGTTGTTGTTTTGTGTTGTTGTTTTGTTGGGTGTTTTTAATGAGGGGTTTACCCTGAGTTCTCATGTCTTTCCAATGTTCTCATGATTTACATACAGATTACTTCCATTGCTCCTACATAGCCTACAACAACTGCCTCCCAATTTGACAAATTGGTTTGATTCCCTTAATAATAATAATAATAGTCACCAAATAAATTCATTCAGTTGATCCAGCCCCATCTCATTTTTACGTTGCTTGTGGCAAAGTGTTGGAAGTAGCATGAAGTGAACTTTGCAAGACATCAAATAAATAAGCATGTGATCATTACATTTTAAGCCATTACATCAGTGGCTTAAAACTGAATAGTTTGTGAAAAATACTTGCTGGGTGTAATACAGAATCATAGAATGGTTTGAGTTTGAAGGGGCCTTAAAGATCAACCAGTTCCAACCCCCTGCATGGGCAGGGACACCTCCCACCAGCTCAGGTTGCTCCAAGCCCCATCCAACCTGCCCTTCAACACTGCCAGGGATGGGGCAGCCACAGCTTCCCTGGGCAACCTGGGCCAGTGTCTCACCACCCCCATAGTGAAGGATTTCCTCCTAATTTCTAACCTAAATGTCCCCTCTTCCAGTTTTAATCCATTACCCTTTGTCCTCTCACTATAAGCTCTTGCTCAAAGTCCCTCCCCAGCTTTCCTGGAGCCCCTTCAGGTACTGGAAGGCTGCTATGAAGTCCCCCCGGAGCCTTCTCTTCTTCAGGCTGAACAAGTCTTGCCCAAAAAGTGCAATTTATCAGTTCTAGTTGCACATTTCACAGTCTGTCCAAAGACAACTTGGCTTTATCAATAACCAGTCATGTCACAGGGGAAGGTACAAGAACACTAAAACATGAAGGCAGAAGCTTCATGGAATGTCTCACTGCCACCGTCTGCTGTTCTCCAAACAAGTCTGTGTACCTGTGCTCCCTCTCCTTTCATTTCCCAGCTATTACTCCAAGGGCAAAGGAAGCAGCTTAATCCTTGAGGCAGCTCACAGTAGCTTTCAACTTTCAGCCCAGCTTTCACATGATGCAGAAGTGACATAACTGGCTTGAAGTCTTCCCACACCCGCTGCTCACCCCTGCCCTGCGCTGACAGGATGGTTTTGGTGAGGACACCCGTAAGAAAGAGCAGAGAAGGGAGTGAGAAATAAAACAAAGAGACGATTCACCTGCTTCTCCTCTGAAAAAGCTCTGTCAGTTCCCTGCTCCAGTTCAGAGCAGAGCCCCAGGGGCATGTTGGTGCAACCAAAGCAGCTGCACAGGAGGACGATGAGAGCAGTTTTAAGCCGATACTGGGAAACACTTTGAGGAGGTTTCACTTTGTGCTCACCCCTGAGCCAAGCAGCAACTTGGAATATTTTTTATCAGCAGGGAGCCCTACATGCTTTGACTTTTCACAGCCTGAGCAGCATAAGCAATAAGCCAGCTGTGCTTTCTGCCCAGCGTGGCCCCATCCACATTGCATTCTGTACTCCATTTAGGGTCCACATGAAGGAGGGACTGAAGGACACACTGCCTCTGCAGAGGGAATTCATAATCAATTATGCATTTACTCTGGCAAAGAACTCCACCATTTTAATGCTTATTTAAATGAGAAGAATAGGAATAAGGCTCTATTTTTATATTATTCTGACCTACATCTTCCTCCCTCCCTCTTGCCAGGAAGCTGAAAGCAGGGCAGGACACAGGCAGACCTGCACCCCAGTTCAGGCAAGGACCAAGGGGAAGGGCTTGTGTTGCAATCCAGCTCTCAAGCCCAGGGCCAGAGGATTGATGGACAAAGACACCAGACAGAACTTCTCACAGCTCACTCTTCCAACTTAAATATTTCCACAGCAGCCTGATCCAAAGTTACAGCTGCCCTAGGTCAGGGCTGACCCTGAGCAGCTAAAGCCCTAGGAGGGGCAGGGAGGAGGTTGCAGAACCTGTTGGTGCACTCAGTGCTGTGGCAGCCACCTCTCCTCCCACCACCTTTTGTCCCCACCTTACAAACATCCAGCTTTGGAGAGGCACATGTTGTGAAATGCCCAGTGTGCAGACATCACCTCTGGATGCCAGATTCACCTTGAGGTGTTGAAGAGCCACCAATTCAGGATGCAAAAGACTCTTCTTTTGCTGGGATCAAACCAATGGGACAACCAGATGGTCAGTGAGGTGGCAGTGTTTTCTACCCCTTCAAAGATGTTGCCAGTCTCTTGGACTGTAGCTGAGGAAGGAATCCTGTGCCTGGGGCAGAGGCATGGTCCTGGGAATGCAGGACACAGTCTGAGCACTCAGGTGCTGCAGTGACCTGGAGGGGAATGAGTGTCTCATGGGTGATGGGTCCCCTTTGGCTTCTCTTCCCACCCATGCCCTGGCTATTACCTCATTTTAAGTGATAGCATCTTCAGACTTTACAAGATGACATCTGCTTAATCTTGGAGAGCTTTGCTATTTCTTGGGAACTAACAGGACACTTAGCTTGGGATAAATGTTAGGAGAATTCTTCCTCCAAGAAGTTCTTCCTCCTTCTTCCATAATTGCTCCTCCTCCTCAGGCAATGCTGTGGCATCTAAAAAGCATTGACAGGAGGTAGCTTAAAAGCTCAGGCTTTTTGGTTTTTAAGCCCACAAATAAGCTAAATGACTTTATCTATACCTGTAAATAAAAAGTGTCAGGGTTCATCCTCTGACCTGA
>NW_009951915.1:1055646-1068773 GCF_000747805.2 Chaetura pelagica | reverse complement strand
CTGCTGATATAGCTGTTTCCTGCTCTTCTTCTCCCTGCCAGGACAGGGTGGCTTCTTCCTTCTGCTGACCAGGTCGCTGCTGGTCATGACCTTCTCAGCCCATGCCTGGGTCAGTCTGCAGAAGCCAGCACTACACCAGCAATGCCAGCAGCTGAACAGTACAGATCCCCAGGGACAAGTGCCCATACTAGTGTCTGACCCTCTTTACTGGTTTGTACCTGTCCATCTAGTCCTTTGGGTACATATATGCCTAATTCTTTGCAGAATTTGATCCTGAAAACTGTTTCATTTTCTCCTCTGATTCCCAGTGCCAAAAAGGGGAGTTTTAATTTACCCACCACCCACAGGCTACTGACTCCTAGTTCCCCTTTAAATGACAAGTTATCAGACTTTATGGAGAAATAATTGGGGAAAAATCCAATCACAGACGGGGTCAGACTAGATAATTTCCTTGTTCCTTTAGCTCTCAGGATCTGAGGATTTGGGTGCTGATATGTCTGCCTTTTTTCATGCTTTTTTTGCCTGACCTGTGTCACTGGATTGGTTCAGTTGTGCTGGAGGTCCAGCTTTTACTTCTGTGCCAGTGTATAGAAATGCATCACTTCAAAGAGGGAGACAATGACCTTGGCTTGCAGGCATCTCCCTGTCCCCTGTGGCACTGTCAGAAGGCAGATAAAGAGACTCTGTTCTTGATGAGGGCTTTTTCCCACCATCTCTGAGTCAGAAACAATACTTCAATTTCACAGCCTGCAGTTTCCTTTGTTAACCCTTCCCCACCTGCTTTCAGCATGTTTTTCTTCTTTACAGTCTCCAGGAAGATTCAAACTGGAGGTTGTAGTTGCCTAACTAGCTGCAGGCAAAAACACAGTTTTAAAATATTCGAAGAACCTTTTTCCCCTGAGGATCTCCAGGTTTAAAGAAACAAACTCACACACCCTGCTTGGAGCACAGTCACGCTGAATGCCCAGGAATGGACAACTGCAAATTTAAAAAACAAAGCAAAACAGAACAAAACAACATATCAGAAGCATCCAGTTATAATTACAGGGAGAATTTAATCTGCCCCTTTACTCAGCTTTTGTGAGACCCCCCCTGCAGTGCTGTGTCCAGTTCTGGAGCCCCCAATAGAAGAAGGACATGGAGCTCCTGGAGAGAGTCCAGAGGAGGCCCCAGAGATGCTGGGAGGGCTGGAGCAGTTCTGCTCTGGAGACAGGCTGGGAGAGTTGGGGTGTTCAGCCTGAAGAAGAGAAGGCTCCAGGGAGACCTTAGAGCACCTTCCAGTGCCTGAAGGGGCTCCAGGAAAGCTAGGGTGGGGGTTTTGACAAGAGCATGTGGTGATAGGATGAGGGGAATGGTTTTAAGCTGAAAGAGGGGAGATTTAGTTGAGACATTAGGAAGAAGTTATTCTCTGTGAGGGTGGGGAGACCCTGGCCTGGGTTGCCCAGAAAAGCTGTAGATGCCCCATCCCTGGAAGTTTTGAAGGGCAGGTTGGATGGGGCTTGGAGCAACCTGGTCTAGTGGGAGGTGTCCCTGCCCATGCAGGGGGTTAGAACTGGATCATCTTTAAGGTTCCTTCCAACCCTAACTATTCTATGATTCTGCAATCCAAAATCTGAATATGAACACAGAGGGGAACTTCCACCTCTTGCTTCCTCTCAGTGAAGACCTCTGTGTAGTCTGATCAAGAGGGCTGCTTCCTGAGTGAAACCCACACATCACTTACATGCTGCAGAAGAAATACTGGCCAAACAGGAGGACATTTGGTGGGTAATAAGCAGGGAAGAGTGTAGAAAATGATGATGATGCACTTTCACATACACAAATCCCAGAAGTCAAGGAACCACGCTCAGAAGTGGTTTCAGTTTTGTTTCCTCAGTCTTTCTCCAAAGACCCCACGTTTCACTGCCCTCAGATAATGATGCCTGTACTCATAAATAGTGTTTGTCCTAGAAATCTGCCTTCTAGGGTGAAGCTTGTTCAACCATGGAAGTACAACACTCCTGTGATGACCAATCCAATTCAACTAACTCATCTCAGCTTTAGAACATCAGGCATCAACAGTGCTTGTAACAGGCTATAAAGCTGCAAATGAGAGGTGAAAGCAGCAGGAAAATGATTTGGAAAGTCTGATCAAATAGAGAGAGAACAAAGCAAAAGAAAATCACCAGCCTCAGGAGCAGAGAATGGGCTGTGTCTGCTGAACTTGTGGTTTGCTGTAAATAGTGTGGTGTGTGCATGCTGGCTTTTGCAAACACAGCAATTACTGCCTGGCTGCCCTACATCTTTACATATATCTCAGGAGACTTTCTCTGCTGCACATGATTTTTCACTGCTCTTCCTCTCAGCTGTTTATTCCCTGGCAGTGTTGCTTACATGCTCATACATTTGGTTGTTTTCTGCTTTGTTTCCAGATTAGCAGGACAACAAAAAAATGGTGTGGATAGGAGGGGTGTGAGTGAGTTCAGGCCGTGGGTCAGTGACAGTTCAGTCAAGCCAAGTATCAGAAGGTGTTTGCTGACAGTGAGTTCATCCTATGATTGAGACAAGTCAACAACAGAGGCTGCCTTTAGTGAAGGCAAATGATTGATGCAGTGCTCTGACAGAGGGGATCATAGGAAGAAAGTGAAGAGATGGTCTGAATGAGAGGCAGAGACATAGTTTTGTTTCAGGAGATCAATCGTTCTCACTTGGGAATTAGGGGATGCTGTTTGCTGCCATTTAGAATCACAGAGTGGTTTGAGTTGGAAGGGACCTTTGAATATCATCTAGTCCAACCTCCTGCAATGAGCAGGGACATCTTCAACTAGATCAGATTGCTCAGAGAGCCCTGTCCAACCTGACCTGGAATATTTCCAGGGATGTGGCTTCTACCACCTCTCTGGGCAACCTGGGCCACTGTCTCACCACCCTCAGCATAAAAAATTGCTTCCTCATCTCTCAACTGCATCTCTTCTCTTTTAGTTTAAAACCATCACCCCTGGCTCTGTTCCAACAAGCCCTACTAAAATGTCTTCTCTCCTCTTGCTGATAAGCTTTTATAGTGCCAGGAGAATTTGACTCAGCCACATCTTGTCAATGCCAGAAACACACACACAAAAAAACGTGGCCATGGTTGAGAGATGTAATTAAATCCCCTCTAATTAGGTTTTCTGATAATTTTACTTGATTTATATTTTAAGCAGACCTGAGCATATCCAATGCTTGGGTCAGAAATTATATTCAAAACCTTTTACTACTGTGTGGACCCCCATTTGGTCTGCTCTGCAGATGTTGCCCTGCAGCACTGAAGCTCCTCCTTGCAGAATGAATGGAAGTAACATTTTCTAGTGCAGCCAAGATCCAAAAGCCCAGGAGTACAAGTTTATAGCTGCTTCTAGATGAGCTTGTATATTTTAATTTTTTTTAATGGCTTTCCCCTATAAGTTGAACATCAGTTGGATAATTCCAAGTTAGAGGATGTTTTGCATGTACAGCCTCTTCTTTTTTCTTCCTACTCCACCTCTGATGCAGTGAAATGTTTCTTCTCCTAGAATCATGTACATACTTTGAGGAATTCAGTGCCACTGCTGGCACAGGAAGGTACTGAAGCATTTTTAGGACATACAAGTAGGATGCTAAAGGTACAGGTGATCAGGAAATTAAGTTTTGTAGCCTTAGAGGTGCTGAATCCGCCCTCAGAATCTATGCAGCCAGTGTTTTTATTGATCATGATTTATGCTTATAGACCCTGTGTGATTATATCACTCCTACCCAGATACATTAATGCTTCCACATCTGAGTATGTAGTTAGACACTAACTGGCAGCAATGGCTGCATGGCTGGATTTTCTCTCACTCAGTTCCTTTACTAACCATATTATATTCAATATTACATTCAACATTACATTCAATATTATTCTGACAGTAAATATTCATTGTTACTCTCTACAAAGGCCAGGCAGTTACTCCAGATAAATGCCTGACAGATTGGAACACCAGGACTAAAAGTAACAGGGTGGAACAGCATGTAACACAACTCATTTCCCAGCTGATCTATAATCCTCCATCAGAACATTTATTTTTGTTGGACTGGCAGATGCACACAAGTCCCTCAGGATCCCTTTGCCAAGCTGTAAGTACAGGATACCTGACCTAGATGACACCTCTATGGTTCAGGTTCATCCTACGTAACCTGCCTGATGCATCTGGAGTTCACAGAATCACAGAATCACTTGGGTTGGAAAAGACCTTCAAGATCCTTGAGTCCAACCATGAGTTGAAGTCCTGTGAAATTCCTGAGCCTTTTGCTGCTGCCAGCAGTGGTTGTTCTGCTCCCTCCTCCTTCACTCCCAGATTGTTGGATCAGCAAAACCAAAATATTTGTTTGGAGGGAGCCTTAGGTTTGTGAGTATATATATAAATTTTTTTCCCCTTTTTTTTTTTTTTTTTTGGCTGGGGCAGCTTTCTGCTGGTTGTTTGGTCAGGGTCAAGTAAACATCACAGGTAGAGCAGCAGAAGTGGTGGGAGGCTTGGAGAGGGTGCCAGTGGCTGTGAAAGATGAGAGTCAATAGATGGGTTCACTTGGCTTAGGAAACCTTCCTGTGAGATGAGAGTTCAGTTCAGTGCATAAAGTTAGAAAGATGGAGACTTCAGTGTATCAGAATGTGTGGGGCAGAGGCTGTTCACCCACCTCCAGCCTACGCTGAGCAATGGAGAGGTTAGTGCTCGGGGTGGTTTCTGCCTGTACTTTCATTGCAGCTGGAGTCATGGAGTGGGATGGGGTTGGCAGCCTCTCCCATCATGCAAACATGGCATCAGGATTAACAGCCTTCTGCTACTGCCCATCCGACCAGTAAATTTGCTCTGGTTATACCAAGAGAAATCTTGATTTACATGCTGAAACTTAAACGCTCCATTTTGGAAATCTCTGTGTAGTTTCATCTGTGCCCAGTCTTCATTTCTGGCACTGGGAGGGAAGGTCTGTGGTGCACTGCCAGGGGAGCAGGACTGGAGGCTCACTGCTCCCTGACTTGGTACATTCTCCTACTTCTTCTGGTCTTCATTGCAAAACTACCTTTGCCCCTGTATTTTAAACTGATGGCACTGAAAGATCACACAGTTACCATCTTTATATCCCTAAAGTTCTATGTTGAAAGTGCAATGACAGTCTATTTTAAATCCCAAGCAATTACTATTTGTTTCTAGCAACAATTACAATCCATTAAATGAATATGCCAGCTCAATTAATGACATATCTGCAATTATTAGCAAGCAGCTTAACCAGAACAAACCTATAGAGTTGTAGCTTGCATTTCAAATGAGAGCTACAGTAAATACCAAGGCATTCTGCTTATATATTTGTAGCTAGAATTTAGACTGTAAAGTAAATACCAAAGCATTTTATTTATATGTTTACATTTGGGTTTTACTTAAAGCTCCTGCCTTATCATAAGACAAATTCTTCCCACGTGGAGGCATAAACAAGTTTCTCACTAGATCACACTGGCAGTTTTATATATCTCTGTCCACCAAGATCTTTTAATATCAAATTAACTCTGAACTCCTAGCACCAATATCGTGCAGTTGTGGCAGAAAAAGAGAAATTGTCATGCCCTAACAGATCGATGTAGTATCCTGTCTCTGGCCGTGGTCAGTGCTGAATCTTTCAGAAGACAATATAAATCCTCCCTTTCCAGCCTTCCCTGTCCTTAAGTGCACATCATGCACTTAATTGTTCGATCCAGAAAAATAATATCTTCCTGACCTGAGCTGATCTGAATTGCATACAGCTTTATTTATATCCACATTAGCATTAATCTTTATTACTAATGCTGTTACCAGGAGCCACTGTGTATTTTATTAATATTCTTCTCTAAACTCACTGTGCCAGTTGAGGACTTGTGGCAGTCCTTCATTCTCCAGGAAGTTCCTCCTGTAGAAACTTCTCACTTCTTTGCAGGGACTCCCTGCATGAATCCATCCCTCTCCCTCATCCCAGCAATTCTCCCTGTATCCACAAGCCAGAACGTCTCTGCATCCTCTTTTGTCACCAGGATTCTCTGTTCTTCCCCCAGTTTCAGGGGCAAGTCAGCAGTTTCCTTTTGCCTGCTCAGACCTACTGAGAATTACCTGCCTCTCTGCAGCCCTGGCCCTGCCAACCACTCTGCTCCCCCCCTTGCTGGCATCGTTCTTGCTATTATTATCATCCTGCTTCAGAGCCTCAGCTGCAGATTCACAGGTTTAACACCAGAACAAAGTGCTGTATCAATTAGTCTGACCTCCCAGCTGGCAAGGGCCACTACATTTCACCCAATTACCTTTGCAGCCTGACTTGAATTCTTTCTTTTTAAAGCACTGCCAGCTGTCTGGAGTTAGCTGGACCTGGGATGGCTTTGTGCAGAGTCAGCTTGGCTTCAGTATGATTTACTGGTTCAGGAACAGCCGTGCATACAAATGGAGTGTGTGGGACTTTTTTTGGGTCCAGACTGGGTCTAGGAATGATGAAGTTGCCTTGAAACAGTGCTGAGCTAGTGAAGCCCTGCCAGAGCTCAGCTGGGTTAGCCTGGAACCACCTCAAGCGTCTCTGTGCCACATGTCACACTCCTGGAAACAGTAACTTTGGGAGTAGAGTGACAAGGTGGTACACGAAGTCATTTCTGGCTCAGCACAGCAAACTGTCTCCAAGGAATCTCTGCTGGTTGCAGACTGGGCTGCAGAGCAACTTGGATGTCTCTGCTCCAAGGTCCCCAGTATGGGCACTGCCCTGAACCTCTGCTGCCTGCCTTCCTGTGCATCCCAGCTGGATGAACAAACCCTCCTGCAGTCCACAGGGCTGGAATTCATGCTGCACAAACATCCCAACTGCCTGAGCTAAAACTAACAAGCTCTGAAGTACCTGAGCTGACTCAGTTTCAAGCATTTCAAGCATATTGTGGCTGCATGTGAGTGTTTTCAGATGATGCTTAGAGACAACGTTGAGCTGGGGTTTATGCATCTTTAATTCAAGGGTAAAAAGGTAAACTAAACTTTAGAGAAGGAAAAAAAGGGAAAAAGAAATTAGGGAAAAGGAATCATCATGCCATTTTCCCCTCAAAAAGCTATTAATTAAATATTACCTTGAATCAGAGTGATCCGGAGGATATTATATCTCATACCAAGCTCCTTACAGGGCTCCTTAGCTGCCTTAAGAAGGATGTATGTTTTTCTCCTTTTCTTTTTTCTACTTGTTCAGTACCATTTTTTTATTTCTAATCCCTACCTCTGTGTCACTTCTGAATAAGGGTAGGCTTTTAGGCAAAATTGCCTTATTTCTTTTACTGACAAAAGACTGATAGGGGCTGTCAAGGTACCTACCAAAAACCCTTTGTTGTCATCCATTCCAGGAGCTCATAATTTAATACAAGAGAAGAGACAACAGGCACAGAGAAACAGATGGGAGAGATTGCATGAGCAGTCTCATTTTATTGTAAGGGTAAAAACTCTCTTACCTTGCTGTTATGTAGTGTGGCTAACTCCTTGGTTTCCATGCAAGACTCCACATGCAAAGCCAAAGATGCTCTCATTAACCTCTGCATTTTCCTGGATCATCAAGTTTCACCAGTTAATTATATGCTGCATAAAAATAATATATATCTTTTGGACCTAATTTAAGTATTATTTAATGGGTAAATCAAGTCTGAGATGAAGTAGGCTTCATCCTTTGGTAAAGAATGCCTTTGATTACCTGCAAGACTTGCTTTTCTTTCAGTCTTCCTGAGTTATAACCCCCTGAAGTAAATAGAAAAAAAATAATCAGCTGCATTGGTGTTTGGACTGGGCCAAATGTGGTCTTGAGACCTACACAAGTCACCAACCCACATATCAAGTGGCATTTATTGGTTAGGAAAATACAAAATCATCAACCTCTTTCTCTACAAGCAGTGAGAGGAGAGCAAAGTGGAGATATTTCTGTAAAATGCTGTGGGGCGAACTAAGAACTAAAGAACTGGAGCAAATAAGCAGCTAGGTAGATGGGAAAATTATAGAGGTAGGAATCAGTCTGGAGCAGTTGGGACAGTTCTACAGAAAACTACATTAAATGATGTTCCAGCTCCTGAACTCACTCACATTCATGTTTCTTGACAGCATTTGCTTTTAAATGCTTTCTGGATGAGATGTTGGCACTGTTGAGATTTATGCTGCATCAGCCAGAGAGACTGAAGCTGTTTGCTTATCCAGGGAGAGCACAGGGAGCTGGAGGAGGAGATCTCAAGTCTCCCAAACCTGACCTGCCTCTCAGCCACTGCCTGACCTTATTTCTCATCTCAGCAAACTGCTGCTATTAATCTGTACACATCGTGTCCATTCAAAGTCCTCTCTACTAGTTCACATGAAATATGGGTGCCTGGGCCTAAAGAAGTCTATGCCCAGGAATATACACTCCCCATGAAGTGATTTACCATTTAATGGCTAGACAATTTGCTTATATTTCTGTCACACTGGGACAGTCATTAACAAATTCTGTTTACTGCCTGGATAGCAGGTGGCTCCACCTAGTCATGCCAAGGATGGAAAGACTCCTGAAGCTTTAAGGCAGGATGGGGGAAAGCTCAGTAATCCTTTAGGAAGTGTGCTAATGGTTGAGGTATTAATTGGGTTACAGTTCACAGGAAATCCCTGGGGAAAGGGAAGCATGAAGAGAACTGCAGAGATTGTTTGGATGTGTGAGGTTATACATATCCCTTTAACCTGTCCAAGGATACATGTGTCCCCACAACAATGCTCCTTCTTAGCAAAAGCATCCTCAGAGTTTGCCGGTGAGCAAACTAGAGGATAATTCATTGGAGCTGGCTCAGCACAAGGGTGGCTATAATCTGGTTTTATTTTACTGCTGTGCCCCTGTACCTGTGGTATTATGAATGACATTGTCAGTACGTTACCAATGGTAAATACAATATTTCTTTTACCTAATGTTCATGTTTGGTGAAAGAGTGATTTCAGAAGATCCAGCTTTCATTGCTGCGAGCAGGCTTGCTGGACTGCTCCTATGCTGGACTCTGGGGAAGCCAGAGGGTAATAGATTGTTCCTCCAACAGCCTCCCCAGGCTCTGTGAGGAGCTGTCAATGCACGGTGCCAAACGGGAAAGCTACTGTCAAAGGCAGGCACTAGTGACAGCCTTACCTGCCTGAACCCCCAAAGCTCCTGCTGCACTTGGAACATTCTCCTCTCTATGTTCCTTAGTTCCTTGTTTTATCAGTCTGGTCAAAATAGGAACCGTTAACTGCTTCCAACTGCTTAATGGAGCTGTTGGAGAGGAGCCAGAGAAGGAGCACCAAGATGATCCCAGGGTTGGAGCAGCTCTGCTCTGGA
The DNA here is from genome assembly GCF_000747805.2 of Chaetura pelagica. Taxonomy (NCBI): domain Eukaryota; kingdom Metazoa; phylum Chordata; class Aves; order Apodiformes; family Apodidae; genus Chaetura; species Chaetura pelagica. Next base: position 1,059,446 of record NW_009951915.1, on the reverse strand, counting down.
GACAGGCTGTGAGAGTTGGGGTGTTCAGCCTGGAGAAGAGAAGGCTCCAGGGAGACCTTAGAGCACCTTCCAGTACCTGAAGGGGCTCCAGGAAAGCTAGGGAGGGGGTTTTCACCAGAGAGGGCAGTGAAAGGACAAGGGACAATGGTTTTAAATTGGAAGAGGGGGATTAGGTTGCACATCAGGAAGAAATTCTTCACTATGAGAGTAGGAAGGTGCTGGAATAAGTTGCCCAGGGAGGTTGTTGATGCCCCATCCCTGGAGGTGTTCAAGGCCAGGTTGGATGAGGCTTGTGCAGCCTGGTCTGGTGGGAGGTGTCCCTGCTCATGGCAGGGAGGTTGGAAGCCCATGATCTTTAAGGTCCCTTCCAACCTCATCCATTCTGTGACTCTAAAAGGCTCTATAAAAGCCCAGAGTGTCAATGTTTTTGGTAATGTGGACAGGAGCCTCCTGCCAGCCATGCACAGACCTTCAATATCTTGGCATTCAGCATGGGGAATATCGGATGTTTCTCCCATGGTGTGGATTTTGATCAGCAGCCTCGAGCTGACAGATTTTACTGTTTATTATTTATCCTCAAGCTATTTACTTCCCTTTAAACACTGAACTCCACACTTGCGTGCTGACATGGACCTTTTTTTAATTAAGCACCTTCTCACTGTTGAATTTTACTTAACAGATAACTGCCTGTCGGCTTTTCACTTTTAACTTCTTGTTTGCTCAGCACTGAGGCTTTTCCTAATTAAAGCCCTTTTATAATTATTCTGGTCTGCAATATTTGCTCTTCAGAAAAAAACACCGCATAAATGGTTTTGCGTGACTGAATGATTGAGAGAAACACTTGGGGTGTTATTCTTTTCTTCAGTAACACAAGTATTTAAATTTAAGCAGAGAATTTTATGGCTTTTTTATCCACTGTCTCTCAAGGTTCAAATCTTCCATGAACCATCATGAGCAGCTCTGAGTCACTTCTTCTCCTGGTGTCAACACTTTGCATCCATTCACGCCGGATCAGAATCTGTACAGAAGCAGCTACAGAGCAAGAACTCAAATAAGCAGCCATGGATTTGTCTCACAGAAGTATTTTCAGCACCATCTCCCAACACAAACACACCAGATAAGGAAAAGCTGTGTTGAAAATTCCTTCTCCTGCTTATCTAACGGGTGTGCAAATCATAAATGAGGTAAAAAAAAAAAGATATACAGAAGATCACAAGTTTTTCAGACACTGTCTGTAGTTTGCATTTGACAAATCAAATGTGATTGCAACAGCAAGGTCTAAAAGAGCATAAGAAGTAACTGACCAACAACTTGTTGCTCATAAAAAAACCCAACAAAACAGCTTGTTTTTTTTATTTTAGTCTTGGTTTCTATGAATGGGATTGGAATATGAAATAAAGGTTGTGGCTGCCCCCTCCCTGGAAGTGTTGAAGGCCAGGTTGGACAGGGCTTTGTGCAACATGGTCTAGTGGGAGGTGCCCCTGCCCATGCAGGGGGGTTGGAAATAGATGATCTTCTAGGTCCCTTCCAACCCAAACCAGTCAGTGATTCTATGTTTCTATGAATTCACAAAGATATAAGGAAAAGCCTCTATAAATACCTAAATAAAAGTCGGTTAGTTCGTGGCCACATTGCCACTGATAATTATTAGGGCAATCAATGGCATTTTGGAAAATAAAGGCTGTGTCCTCGTTGAAGGAGTTGTACCCTGATGTACATGTAGGTTGCATAACTGCTCAGCAGAGGCTTTTGCATCCTCCTACTTTTCAGACTCTTGCAGTCAAGCACGTTCTATCTCAGAAAAGAATGCATCTTTTTTTGCCAAGACTTGTCAACATGAATTCTTGAGCATAAAATGTAAAGTCTCTGAGGCTGATTTTAGCCAGAGTTTTGGTGCACTGGTCTTGGTGCACACCAAAGGTGTCTGTAGGACTGGGGAAAATTTTAGCCTATAAAAGGGAGCAGTTCACAAATTTATGGCTTATCAGAAACTAGCAGTATACAGAAGGAATTCTTTATAACTCCACTGCTTTGCCACTCAGACCTTAATCCCCCTCAAATAGCCTATATCCACAGTCACTGAAATCCATGGGGACATTGTCACTGGTGTCAATGGGCATATGGTGTTACTAGAACAGCATCTCCAGCAGGTTCTGGATAGGAACATTAGGAAAAATCTTCATTTATAATGAACTGTTTCATCTTTCAAAAGACTGGCCTCAGACATGCTTTGGAAACTTCTTTATTTGGGGGTATGTCTTTCTTCCACCAAGCTGCATATTTATCTGCTTTTGTCCTAGAGATGATCCTACGAGCTTATCTCCCAGGGGATCAGAACTTCTTTCTAATTTGCTTCTTTATTAAGGCTCGAAATTTACTTTTTCTTACTGCTCATAATATTTGCTACCTGCATGAAAAGCAAGTAGCACATTTCCATGTCTTTTTTGAGACTTTTGCTTATTTCTTTGCTCCTCTGCCTTTAGCAAGTTAATGTTCTGACAGCAGAAAAGCAAGGGGCTGCAGGTAAAAGGGAATTGATAGTTTAGTTCAGCTCAAGAGGAAAAAAACCCAACAACCAAAAAAAACATGTTGTGTGATGGCTTACCATGCAAGTATTCCCAAAGGACCAGCAAACCTAAGTGACAGGCTTCCTTGGGGATGACTTGCACAATTGTGTGTTATTAGGTGTAATAAGAAACGACAGAATCTGGCTGTTAAAGCTTCATGAGATGCTCAAACACTCTAGCGAGAGCAGGCATTAAAGCTACAGATAAATCACACCTAAAGCAATCCCACTTTGCTGCATTCCTAACTTCTAAAATATCCTTTGAAATCAGTATCGCTGCTCTTTATTCTCAGCACATTTTTATTTTATTTTTTTTTAACTGAAGACCTCTGAATTTCACCTGAGACAAGGACATAACCTCAGATACTGCAGTGAGCTCTGGTTTGTGCAACTTTTGGAAAGCATTTGGAAATGTTTTTCTTTTTCAGGTGGTGAGGAATTAGTAAAGAGTGTCCTCACTGCTTAGAGAAAGCGACAACATTTATTTCTGGAAGTGAGAAACAGACATTCTTTGCACAAAGTGGAGAGGCTGTGGTTTGGATGGAGCATATGTAAGAATGGGTAGGTGTGTATCACAGAATGACAGAATATTAAGGGTTGGAAGGGACCTTTGAAGATCATGAAGTCCAACCCCCCTGCCAGAGCAGGACCAAATAAAAAACCCAACTAGGGCAGGTCACTCAGAAAGGCATCCAGACAGGTCTTGAAAGTCTCCAGAGAAGGAAACTCCACAACCTCTCTTGGCAGCCTGTCCCAGGGCTCTGTAACCCTCACAGTAAAGAAGTTCTTCCTCATGTTGAGGTGGAACTTCCTGTGCTTGAGTTTGAATCCATTGCCCCTCGTCCTGTCACAGGGCACGACTGAAAAGAGGTTGTCCCTGCCTTCTTCATGCCCTCATGTATTTATAGACATTAATTAGGTCCCCCCTTGGTCTTCTCCTCTCTAGACTGAGAAGCCCCAGGTCTCTCAGCAGTGTACACCATGCTAGCAGGTTCTTCCTTCTCAAACTCAGAAAAAAAAATAACATATGGCTGCTGTAATAGTTAAATTTTCTTTGGTTAAAATCGTCTTGGGCTCCTACACCACAGCTGGCTACGTTTCCAGCTGAAGTGGCCTCGTTTTCTTGCCAAAGGAGAACCCAGAGCCCTCCCGGCACAGCCCTGACCGATGCGTTGCAGCAAACGTTTTCTCATACAGAACCTTCAGGGTTTGGGGTTTGGTTTTTTTTTGGTCT
>NW_009951915.1:1050866-1054606 GCF_000747805.2 Chaetura pelagica | reverse complement strand
CCCGTGGGAGGGGGAGGGAAGAGGCGTGGGGAGGGCGAGGGGCGGCACCGGCTGCTCCCCAGGGCGCCTCTTCTTTGTGTCCAGGTGGCAGGAGCGGGCTGCGGGACCATGGGCGTGCAGGACCGGCCCCAGTGCTTCTTCGAGGTCGAAATCAACCGGGAACCAGGTGAGCCCTGCCTCTTCTGACACTGAACATTCCCCTCAAGTCTTGTGCTGGGGGGGGTTTCTGTCATTTACCTGTTTATTGCCGCGTTTTTTTTTTTGCCTGTGACTCGAGCCGTTCCTAATGAGTTTCGCCATTGAAGTGCTGGTTCTGAGTGAGCTTTTTGGGAACTTCTGATGCTTGCTCTTTTGCTGGGATCCCTTTTCTTCTCCTTCGCCTTTTCTTCTCCTTCGCCTTTTCTTCTCCTTCGCCTTTTCTTCTCCTTCGCCTTTTCTTCTCCTTCGCCCTTTCTTCTCCCTTCAAATCTGACCTTTTTTTGTTTTTCTCACATTGTAATTTTATCCCGGCTTTGTCCACACACTATTTTGAAGATAAAAATCTATTAGAAGTGCTCTCTGGTTCTGTATCACACGTTTACTGGTCTATAAAAAAAATTTGGACAAGTTGTGAGGAAGCTGGAAAGGTTCTCCTAGGAGTATTTTTAGTCATACAGTGATTAAAATTAAAAAGTGGCCTGAAGAAATAATCTGGTCTTGACCTTTTCTCCTCCTGCTCGAGTTGAATGTAAATGAGGCATTGACCGCTTGGCCTCTGTTTAGAAAAAATAAAAATAACATGAAATAATCCATCTCTCGACTCACATTTTCCCTATGGGAAGTGTAATTGCCCTGAAGTGGTAGCCTGTGAGTTTTAATCCTGCTTGATTCCCTCCTGTATTTTTCCCATTCTGTAAAAATGGTCGTACAGATTCACTTACCCATCCTTTTCCATGTGAATTACTTGATGCATGGTGGTTGTCTCGCTCTCAGTGCTTTATGTGGCTGCTGTTTGTCTCAGGAAAATGGATAAACGTGATGGCTTCATTATGCTTTCACTTTCAGTTTTTGCTTCAGTGTTTCTCTGAAAGCCTTTGAAACAATAGTTTATAACTCTGCATATTTAAATGTGGGTCGTCAAGGTTTCAAAAGAAAGATTAGGTTCTAACTTCAGTGACCTGATAGGGCATATCTGTAAATCTGTTGTTATTGTAACTCCTATTTGAGTGATTGCAACAGCAATGCCTTTCCTGATTTTTATTGAAGGGAGAAATATTTAAATGCAGTTTTAACATTTTTTGTTGCTTTAAATTCAGATTCACTATGGAATGAGACTACTGAAAATGTTTTGGCCTGGGTAGGTTTAGAAAGAGTAGTTTGATGGGAGTGATTTATAGCAAAGACAATCCATTCTTCATCTCCTTGGCTTTTCATTTTAGTTACTTTTTCTGTTGTTGTTTTGACCCTTCATCTGAAGACTTTCCCTGCACTCTTTTCCTCGGCTCTTTCTTCGTGCGCAGGCTCCTGCTCCCATTTCATAATGCCTCTTGTTGCCTGCATTGTCCCCTCCTCAGCCTTGTGAAAGTGGATTACCTTGTTTTCCCTCACATCTACTTGAGTTTGATGACTGATAGCGGTGTCACGGAGGAATTGCAGCGTTAGTGTTCTTGGTGGTTGCAGAGCTTTCCTTACCTGGAGCAGACACGAGCTCTGGCTCTCTTCGTGGCTGTCTGTATTTATTTTCTTTCTAAAGTAACAGGAATCTCACAGCTGTGTAGCAAATTCAGAGCCCTGCTGGTTTGGTATTGTACCTGGCTTTTGCAGGAAAAGGTGCCAATTTGTAGAATGTTGGTACAGGGACTTGTGTGTGATCTGCTTATGCTGCTTTATTCTAGTGTCTATTTATTAATTCACTATGCAACTATGGCTTGGAATTTAAAAAGCTTAAACATTGCCCTTTTAGCTGTAAGATGACCTTCAAGAGCTGAATAAAGTGTGAATGATAAAGCAGTTCTTCCAGATGACATGAAGCACTAACTCTGACAGATGCACTATCCTGCTGATAATAGTGAAGTATTAATTTTAACTTTTAAACTGCCAGCAGATTTCCAAATGAACAAATTAATTTCCTTATTGAACTTGAATACAATAAGCCAGTCTGCTTGTTCACTTTTATTAGATGTAGGGAGCAGGAACTGGGGAAAAGAACAGTCCTGCATTTTCTTGCTAGCCAAGAAATAAGACATTGCTCCCACCCTGTCAACACTGAAAAGCTGGACTAACATCTGTCCACAAAATGCAGAGGAGTAAGAGGATGTGCCTCTCAGCACTGGAGATGTTTCTTTGCCTGCAGAATACAAAACTGTGTCACTTTGAACAGTGTAGATTGCTTGGAGTCCAAAAATGTTCTCCCAATGCAGCTGCCAACTCTTAGCTGTCCCCTTAAGAGTTTTTGCTTTCTCAATGCTTGTACAGATACCTGTAGCAATTAAAAATGAGAGCAGTGCACAGACTAAATGAGAAGGAGCTCCAAAAGGTGATGTGTGTGGGAGGGGATTGCAGAGTTGGGAATAGTTTCACAGCAGAATTTTCCTTCTTTTTATTACCTTTTTTTTCCCATGTCTTCTATTATTGCCTCCATGCTCACTTCTTCATTCCAACATAATTTCTTTCCTTTCTGGGCTGTGTCCCTTATCAGTCAGTCCTTTCATGTTTTCCTTCCTTGTAGTCACTTTTGCCTCAAGTTTGATATTTTGGGATTTCAGCTGCTGTGAAGTTCCATGCTAACAGCTCCACTGCAAAATACATTGTGCTGTGCTTGTGTTAGTAGAAGCAGGGAGGCCTTAAGGGGTTTTTGTTGCCCTTCCTGACTATAGAAACAGTTTTCTCTGCTGGCTTCCTGTTGCCTTTCAGTCCTTTGAAGACAAAAAGCTGTAGAATTGGCAGAAAATAGATTAGCACTTTGGCTCTGCCAGTGAACTGATGGGCAATCCACTTGGGTGCAGTGCAGGAGGGCATATGGGGACCCCCTGTCAGAGGGTGTGTGAATGAAGACAGGATACAGATTCAGAGGAAACTGGTTTAATAACAATTGTAATCCAGTCATTGTATAGGATTGTTGTTGTCAGTGCAGAGTGAAAGACACTGGAGATTTACCTCAGAGTCTAGAACAAATTCAGTTAGTAAATGGAAGACCTAACTGATCAGCCTCTTCTGCTAGGAGGAGATGAAGAGTAGTCAGTCCCTCACTTGCATTTCTCTTGGAAACTGAAGAAGGTGCATTTTGGTTGTGTGCAGCACTGGAATGGGTTTGCTTGTGTGAAGACCATGAAAGATGGGAATTGAGGGAGTTTGGGCTCACCAGACAGTGGGGAAAGAAGTTTGTAGAGGCTTTCCCTGCAGAGAGTGTAATGCTGGGTAAAGAGGCATTATCAAAGTGTTAATGTCTCAAGACTATAGATCCTGGCTCAGGGGAACTGGGACATCTGTTGTTTTAGCTGATGTGTTAAATAAAATCTTTTTTTCCACAGTTTCAGAAAACTACCCACATTTCTACTTTAAAGCAATCTTTTTACATTTATATGACTTAGTGTTCACAAAGTAAGAGAGAAACAAATTAATGAAATTAGAATATGGTCACTTTAGTGAGCTGCTATTTAAACATGTGCAAATCTAGCTAAGCCCTCAGGCCTCTGGCAGGCTCAGTCTGTAAGGGTTGTGCATCACCCTTAATAGTTATAGTCTCTGCTTTCTCCTTCAGC
>NW_009951915.1:1038220-1050812 GCF_000747805.2 Chaetura pelagica | reverse complement strand
TCAGCAGGATATCCCTGTTTTTTGACTGAAAAAAGTGCTGCAGTGGCATCCTACTTGGTTTGCTCCAGGAGATTGGGGAAAAGAAAAACCAGTATATTTAATTTTAAAAAGCTAGGTTTATTTTGGGAGTGTCTATCTGAAATTAGCAGCTTTATGGCATGATCTAGCAAAATAGTTTGTGTTATGTGGAAAACACATTTAAGCAATACGTATTTGATGCCTGAGGTTGTTTCTCATCACTTAAGCAGCTAAATTAGAAGATATTATTGGATAAACACTTCAAATCAATGATCTTTTTAATAAACTTTGCTAGCAGAAGGCCTTATTACAGTGTAGCATGGATATTCCTCCCTTGAATTTTTACTGCTTAATTGGAATCAAGTCCTAGTTCTTTCTCAGCTGAAAAATTGATCACAGGTTGAAAAACAAAAGGGAAAAAAGTTGTAGTCTTTCAATTTGAAAATGGAGTTCTGAAATTGGATTCTTTCTGGTCATTATGCCTTCTGGTTTCTATAACTTGCATGGCTCATTAGCTACAGATAGCACTTTGTGAAATCAAACTTCGAAACATCTTAGACTTGAAATATGTATCACATACTCTAAGTGATTACCAGGAATGTAAATACTTCTTTCACCTCTTCTAACAAAAAAGATATTTTAAGTTAAAAGCTTGCTAACAAATAAGAATACTTGATCAAAGTTCTGTTTTACAAACAGTAAAATGTTATGTTATGATTGAGTAACTCTCCATGGTGTTAGCTAGCACAGAAAGTACAGTAATGAGCTGTAAAATCTACACTGTGGTACAGACATGTCCCCACAGCTATGAGTTGGTAAGAATCAGTCTTATATTGAGAACAACACTCAAATCACAGAAATTTCCTGCCTGCTGATGCATTAAAATAGTTTAATAGCTTGTATAGCTTCCTTGTGATACTGAAAGATTTGCATCTCAAGTTGTGTAAGAGTTTCTCTGTTAAAAATATAATCCCAGCATTTTTTGCTTTAGTCTAGAAGTGATGTATCTCTTCAGGCTGATTTCTTGGCTAAAGCCAGTTGAGAAGTCAGGGTAGGTTTCTTCACCTCCTTAAGTAACTCTTCTTAGCAATTTTTTGGTTTTAATTTACTATTCCAATCTTAGAGTTGATCCCAGAAATCTTGTTGCCTAATCAGAAAAATTAATGTTTGTATCACGGAAATGAAGCTAAAGAAAGTATTGGAAATTTTCTCTATAGAGTGAAGTTGGATCATTACAGAGAAGAGGTGTCTAAATCTGAAGAAATTAGTAGCATCTCAAATGCTTTTTAAATCTGTTATGTGTATTTTTATTGCTTGTTGTATGTATATGTAGAGCATATACCTTAGCTCCAAGTTTGAAATTAGATGCTTCCTTTTTTTCTTGAGGAAAGAGGTATGAGAAAGATTTGTAGGTTCTAAGCATACTTTTTATACAGGGTTTTTTTATTAATAGCTGTTATTTCCTAAGTATTTTACCAAGGTGTGAACATGTGTTTCATCTTTCTCTGGTACATTTAATTTGCTGTTTGTCAGTGGAAAATAAAACCTTTCAGTGATAATGGCCTTCATGCAGTTTAGATAAAATACAGATAGTAACCCACCAGGTGGATGCACAGAATGTGGTTTGTGTAAATTCTAAATGATCAGCATCATTTTAAATAGCTGGATATAATAGGGCAAACAGTACTTTAGGTTATATGGAGGAGAGATGTCCTTTTAAACTGGATTTGTAGCCTCAATGTTGGATATCATAGAATGGTTTGGGTTGGGAGGGACCTTAAAGATCATCTAGTTCCAACCCCCATGCCATGGATGGGCAGGGACACCTCCCACTAAACCAGGTTGCTCCAAGCCCCATCCACCCTGGCCTTGGAGACTTCCAGGGAAATGTGCATTTATCCAGGGATATGTGCATTACAAACAGTTCATAGGAGTTGGCAGACATTATTATTGAGAAAACACTAGTGAAATATGCTGTTGAAGTAGATCATGATGCCATACTTATTAATATATTTTCTGTGTTATGCCTTGAAATCTTCAAGGACTGAGGATGATATTCTTCCACAAGAAAAGAGGTAGTGGTGTCTGCTACTTAAGGTGTTGACTGTAGTGGGGCTTATATGTAGGAGAGGGACTTGGATCCAGACTTCTGCAATTTATGGCTGAGGGGAAAAGTCCCTTCTGGAGCCTGCAGGCAGTGACACCTATTAGTTCTTTGGCACCTGTCACCCTGGTAGATCAGCAGCTGGGCTGGATGACTCTGCTCTTGGGAGAGTGAAGATGGTGACACCTTTTTATCTGAGAGGCACTATGTGCTATTTCACATAGTGAATGCTATTAAATCTGTACATGGCTTTCTCAAGCACTTAGTCACTGCTGCTCAGTTCAGTGCCTTTGTGAGCAGAGGAATGAGTCTCTGCTCTCCTGAATTACTGTTTATAACAAAAATTGGTAACTCTCTTAAAAAGCTTCTTCTCTACTATGTTCTCTGCATGAATCTTCAGTCCACGTAGCTTATAATGGTGTGTTCTCTTCCAAAGAGCTTTTCACAGTGGTACATCTGCCACTGTTTAATACAGGATTTTTTTTTTTTTTAATATTTGCTATTTCTTCATTCTTTAAAGACTGTTCCTACCCATTTTCTTCAGATTTTCCTGTTACAATGAGGAATGCTCAGGGAACATTCTTACTGCAGCTAGTGAAATGCAGACATTTTAACAGCTGAAGGCATCTTGGTTTTTTATCTATGAGTATGAAGTACAGGTGGTCTCTTATTTATTTCCCCCCTTTTTGAACCAACAATTCACCTTACTCTCAACTGTATACCTTTGGACAAAGCCCTAAAATTGAACTTCTTAGGAACCTCTCAGAATTTTCCTTGGTGATGAAGTATTGAATCAAATAAATTTGAAATTCGGTTAGTTATTTGTTGTTGGGTTTTTTTTCCTTTAAAGGAAGGAAAAGAAGTAATTCCTGAAGTACTTTTTTCCATTATCATTGAAATCTTTCTGGTGTACACCACTAGAGGGTAGTGTTAATTGATAGATTGTTACTAGTCTTGTAATCCTGGCCAGAACTGTGGCTTTTATGGTTAATAGCACAGTCTATAGAGATAACAACTTTTTTATTTGCTAATTATGGGGGGTTTTTTAAGATTTCATGTACTTAGGAGGTTTGTGTTGTTGTTGTTGTTTTCTTTAGTAATACACATCCCAGTAGCTTGGAAAATAAAATAGAAAATGTGAATTGCTTCTAAAGTAGTTTTGCTTTATATTAAACCCCTCTCCAGCAGTATTTTAACAGTTTTTCAGGGTACATAGCATAACTACCACCAACAGCATGGGAGTACGGAGTGAAAATCCCTCTGTTCACTTTGCATAGAGAGAAAATAGTATTTGCTTCATAGTATCTGGCAAGTGGAACGTGAATCCTGAAATTGTTGGTATTGTCCTGCCTGCCTGTCATCCTTCCTATTTGGTTCAGTTAAAAACAAAAAGCAAATTTTTTAAAAAAAAACAAACCTGAGGGATTTTAAGCCAAGAGCGCAAATATATCTGCAGTCCTTGTCACAATATGGAAGTGTTTCAGTTGGACTTTTTAGGTAATTATCACAGGGAAGACTGTGAAAATGTAATTATTCGTGTATTTGTATAAGCATAGTACATGGGGACAGAATTACTCCAGCTCTCTGAGGACCTGTGTTTATGGAAAATATTTTTCAAAACAGAAATTAATTGACGGGACAGACTATTTTAATGAATCACTTTGGCTTTCCAGGTTCAAATAAAAATGAAATAATTATGATTTTTAATAAATTAGATGTGATGATATTACTTAATTTTTTTACAACTGTGTTGTTCTTTCATGCCACTCATTTTAATGTGAATATTTGATATGTTTTCTTATTCTGCTGGATGAACTAACTTTTTCTCATATTTTCAAAGTATGCTGTTTTATTTTCTCATTAGAAGGAGTTCTAAAACTCTTTATTATTATTTTTTACTCTTCTAGTTGGTCGAATTATGTTTCAGCTCTTCTCAGACATATGTCCGAAGACTTGCAAAAATTTCCTTTGCTTGTGCTCGGGTGAGTAGCAGGTTTATATTTAGATTTTAATATTTCTTACAATGATTACTTTTTATGCAACTATAAACCACAGTGTGATAATAGCAGTGATCATTTTTCTTCTGGGAAAAACAAAGTTAGTGCTGAACAGGATTTGAATATTGCACAGGAGGAAATGGTGTGGTATTCTGTAACTGTGACTGAATTGGTGGGCATAATGCATGAGAACAGAATGCAAAACTGTGAATTTATGCAACAAAAACATGGGACTTTTTTGTTCCCTAATGTGGGGCTCTTGTAGCTAGAAATGACTGACAAGGAGGAATTATTGATCACTCAAGTTTCTTGAATGTGATAAAGGCAGGCAATGCTTTAGTACTTAACAGGAGAGACATTAACTCTTAATGTCACTGCACAGTATAAAGGTGACTTTGACATGGGTTACTGTGTAAAACCTTGAGTGTATGTATACTTTTTTCTTACATAAAATGTTAAGTTATATATGATAACATTTTGAGTGCGTTTCAGCTTTGTAGAAGTGCTACACAGGGATCAGAGGACAGGGGCATCCATTAAATCTGAGAAACATTTTCATTTTTAGCTGAATGTAGGGCTAAAAACAAATATGGTGGTGCCTTAAAATCCCTAGGATTGTTTGGTGGGAGAGAGATCTATGAAATCAAAGGGACGGCATTGGCAAAAGAATGTCTGGGTACAGTGTAGCACACTCCAATCCGTTTTTTTAGGAAGGACTTTTTAAAAAAGGTTTCTCATGTTTGGAAGAGGAAGGGTAGAAAGGGGTTTGGGGTTTTTTTTAATCTGTGCTGGTCCTCAGGGCTTTTTCAGGTGTAAATTGAAGATTAATCTTGCTTAGGTTCTTACAGGAATTGGTGTGTGTTACTTATATGAAGAATGCATTTTGTATCTCTTGATCATCTCCTGCTCTTTTATACCTGAATGCTCAGTGACTTCCAATTCCTTGAATTAACTACACCAGTGAAGCCTCCACTTTGTACATGGAATAACTCCTTTTCCAAATCATTACAAAGCTCCAGCAAGACTTTCCAGGCAGCATGTTAATATCTGGCTTTATTGAACAGCTTTTAGCTAACTGGATGTGTGAAACAAATTTGTTGGTATCCTGATGCATTAACTTCTTAAAGTGCATCTTTTTTTTGGAGCTCAAATCCCAGAATATGATGTGTTCTAGATAATCTCTGTGAAGATTCAGAAAAGCTTTGTAATACTGTGAACTTGTGGAAGGTGTAGTACATAACTTTTTTTCTGAGGTCTGTGTTGTGATGTCCCCTCTTTTTAGTCTGCTTTGTTACTTTTTTTAATCAGGTCTACTTATTAGATATATGTAGGGATAGACTGAAAATGGCAGAGCGATACAACCATCATAAAAATGGAAACTTGGTTGGTGTTTATCTTATTCAGAGCAGATTACAAAAGATAAGAAAAAATGAAGTAGTAGGCTTAATATAATGTGTGAGCCTCACATTCTGTAGCTCTGAAAGATTGTTTAAATCATTACAGCAATGTTGCTAGAAAAATATTAGGTGAATATAAAGGAAGAAGTAGTTGGAGATGATGAGGAATGAAATAAGCAGAAGAAAGAGCAACTTTAAAAAGGTGACTTCTTTCTGTTACATTTCTGGATTCTGGTCTACGGCTGGCTGTACAGGTTGCACTGATGTCTTCAGCTGGAACCTCTCTTTAGTAGAGTAACATTTGGAAGTAAGCTCAAAGTTAGGAGATTAACTTGCCTGAGGCATTTGTTTTTTTCCTTGCAAATGGCATTTACTACTACCCATAGGATAGATCAATGATTGTCTGTTATCTTAAAAAAAAATTGCTAAGAAAAGTGATAATTAAATTCTGCAGGGGAGAGAAAAGCATGTAGAAAAACCTGAAGTAATGTCATTTCTTTTGGTGGATGTAATGTTTCAGAGGATAAAGTCATTAATTTCTTCTACTGGTAGAAGCCATCTCTTTTTCTATTGTGATAGTTCTTACATGGCTGGGGTCACGTGGCTGCCATTCATTATTTCTTTTGCACTAGTGACATCTGTGTTACATTGAGTTCACCTGATTTATTTTTTCCATCAACTGTTCTGTCTGCCTTCCTGCTTCTCCTCCACAAGTTCTCCCAGTGCACTTGTTACTGCTAGTTTATCTGCACTGTGCATGCCCTTTTCCCTGCCCTCCCTCCTTGCACTGTTAGAATGTCCATCATCACAACATCTAAACTGAACATGCTACACAAGGTTGCTGTCTCCTGCATGGTACCACAGGTGAGAACTGTGACCAGGAGCAGAAGATGAGGCTAAGAGTCCACCATGCTCTTCACAGTAGGATCTAGCAGTTCTCTGGTATATACTTTCTCCTGTCCCCATGGACTGATGTCACAGTCCAGTTGTGCTACTTGCTTCTTTGTTTGCCTCGGTGGTGTTAGAGCACCTACAAAGCCCATCTTCAGAAGGGCAGCAGTTTTGTGATGGGACATGAAGGTATAGTGGATGCATTGACCTCTGGCAACCACAGCAGAGATGTGAAGGGCTGTTTGAAAATTTTAGAGTTGTGAGCTGCTCTGCATCTTTTGACACCAAACAAGTCATTTGCTTCCAGAAGTGCTGGGTTCCTCTGACTCCTGCCACTTTTCACAGCAAAATCCATTGGTAGAACTTAAGTCACCATAGAAGTGTGAGTTCCTATCAGGTGTATCTTTCATCCTTATCTTTGAGTCACTGGAGGTTTGCTCAGTGCAGCATCACTTTCTGGCACTGACATCTTTCTGTAGCCATATGTAAGGTCTTCATGCACCTAAGGAGGTGGATAACAGAGAGGGAATGCTGTCCCATTCTGGACTGTATCATCTACATCGTGGAATATTTTAGCAGCATATTGTGAGCATTGTATGGTTCTATACTACAGAAATTCAGGATTCTGCATTTTAGGGTAATCCATCATGTCTGGGTTGGGTTTTTTTTAGACACATATGGATACCCACCTGCATTGTAGCTGTTAGAGGAGCGTGTGTCCTGACTTACACTGTTACAGACCTCAGAGCGCTTGATTTGGGCTGTGTGCTTCCATTCTTTCAATGTGAAGTGTGGATTCACTTGTCTCAAGGCAAGGTGACCAGTGGTTGAAATGCTGTGCCGCTCGTGGTGCCTGCTGCTCTCTCCATAATCTCAGTGGGACATGCCAGGATGTTTTTGTCAGAAACAGGTGGGGGAGGACAGGGTGATTCTGGCTGCCTTCCTGCAGCTTGACATTGTTGTCAGAAATAGACCTGCATACCGTGGAAGAACTCTCTCTGTCTGGACATTGGGAGGCTCCTTGCATTTAAATTAAAACATCTGGACTTGCAAACTGGCATTTGCAGATCCTTCAGTCTGTCCATCTATTGATTAAGCACAAGACCTTCTGCTCTCTGGCACTTTGTCAGGAACTTCCCTCCTCATCATCTGAAATAGAGACCAATATTGGACTCCTAAATCAAAATATCTCAGATTAGGTTGGCAGTGCAGGGTGTTAGGAGGGTACGAGAGCACAGTTTAGCTGCCAAAGGGAGCTAATGGCTCCTCAGTTAATGGCTTGTCCCCAGCAGTGTGGGAGCTCTCCTCCAAAATCCCATTTCCAAGTGATTTGCAGCAGATGGAGACAACTGCTTAGGCAGAAAGGTGCAAGCAGATGGGGCTCAAAGGCACTGATTTTTCTTTTTCAGACAAAATTCAGGCATATTTAGGGCAAAAAGAATAAGGGTAGTGTTTGGCCACAGACAAAAAAAGAAGCCCAGCCCACTTTGTACTAGCTGTTGCAGAATCTTACCTAAGGGAGGTGCTGCAGCTCTGATCAGTGGGAAAACTGGTCTCTCTTTTGTCTGACTGGGACTTTGAGGATTAGTTTTGAAAATCAGAGTGACATAGCACAGCTTTTGCAGGAATTTAGCCCTCCCAACATTTTGGCTGGCAGCTTAAGTGCATTGTTCAAAGTGTCTTTGGCTTATGAGGATGTAGTTGAGTTATGATTTTGCCCACAGTTGTATTGTACAAGCAAAGAAGGGAACATCACAAGTATTGCCACTTATTATGATAGGGACTGTGCTGTCTTGGTGATGCTGTAAAGGAGAGTAAAAAAAGGAACTGTAGTGTCTGGACATGATCTAAAACTTATCTTGATGTACCAGCTCTTTTATGTGGTCAAGTGCAGTGCAGGATCCCAGTCTATAGGGGGATTATCCATAGCCCGAGGGACATGCTGAAACAAGACCAGACATACAGGCAGATACTCCTTGGCATTGACTGCTGTGGCCTTTGCAGTGTGGTAGCAGAGAGGGGCATGTTTTGGGAGGAAAGGGGGTATGTGCATCCCTGTAAGAAAAAAACTTTTTTAACTTCTGTGGAAATAAAAATGGGCTAGGAGGTGGCATGGATTTTGGGTATGGAGATCCAGAGCACTGGAAAATAAGTTGTATTCTCTGAGGAAAGGCTTCTACAAATAAAATAAATAGTAATGCCATGAGGGGTTTTTGTGCCACAAACTGCTTTTTGCCACAAACTGCTTTTTGCCCTCATCCTGGAGCAATGTGGCCATCAGTTAATTTTGGGTGGAGGAACAATAGATGGCCAAAGGCTCTGAGCAGCAAGAACACATACATATCTGAGGACACTACATGGAACAGAACATACTGGTTAAATGCCCTCTGAGAGTCAAATGCCTGTTCCCCAACTAGTGGTGGGATGAAGCAGAATGCTGAGTTATTTGTTGTCTTACCACAGAGTATCTCCTGCACATGTGGTTTAGGTAGGATTTTAGCTGTTGCTCTTAATGGCTGTGTTCTGTCAGCTCCCCTCTTGAAAGCTAAAGTCAGTGCCTTTTGGATGTTCACTAAGTGGACCAGTAGAAATCACTCCCCTTCCAGTCATAAGAACCCTCATTCACATGCCCAATGCAGTTTTTCTTCTGGATTTTGGAAGAAATGTTAGTGAAGCTTGAGGGTTCTGGGATGTCTTTCTCAAAAATCACCAGTAGGCTTGAACTACAAGCTGCACCAGGAGTCCACTGAGTGCCACTTCCTAGGAAATCTCAGGCTCAGAAAGGATTAACAGGTCCTGTGGTCTGGCTTGGCTTCTGCTGCTGGGATGGGCCTGCTACCAGTGCAGGTTTGGGGATTTTAATATTTTTTTTTCCCTAGTTACAATTCTAGTTCAGCTCATCCTGGCACGGTTCTTGAATACACGCTTTTATTCCCCTGTTCTGTCAGTCTTTTCAGAAATCAGTCTGTTTGGTGCAAGTTTCGTACTAATACAGGCAGGTTGTTATTAAGGGGTGGCCTTGCACTGGGTTTGAATTGCTGAAATTGTGATTTATATTTGGACTAGCTAAATCATACTTTTCCAGGAGTGAATCACATTGAAGCTGAGTCGAAGCCTGTTCTGAGCTCAAATTTCTATCCTGGAATCCAGCTGGCACATCCAGATGTATAAATGGTCTGAAAAGGACTCTGTGTGAGCTTCAGCTGCCATAGCAGTGTAGCCATAACCACAGACAATAGTTAACCCATTGTTATCATCAACTTCTGTTTTCTTCTAAATTGTTCTGAGTGAACTGTTAAAAAATGTCCTCCCTTTCCAAGGAATGTACTTATTATTAAAGAATAAATCTGATTTTCACTTTAGTGTTTCCTGATTAATGGGTCTCTTCTGCTATTAAAGGGCAGTGTAAAGGCAACAGGTAGGACTGTGTTATGTTTTATAATTGTGCTATTCTCAAGGCTTATATCAATTCATATTAGGGAGCTAAAACCCTTGGAATTTGTTCATTGACAACCTGTAGATTCTTTTCATTTAACCTTCTTGCAGGTGAAAAAGGAATTGGGAAAACAACTGGAAAGAAGCTGTGTTACAAAGGCACCACATTCCATCGTGTGGTTAAAAACTTCATGATTCAGGGTGGGGACTTCAGCGAAGGTAAATACAGAACAGAAATATTGTAACATATAGTTATAATCTAACTTCAGAAAATGCCATGGAAGCATTTCAGTGAGTGAATATTTCAATGAACATTACAATGAAAATATTTCATTTGCTGTGAAATATAACATAGATTACCCATTTCCTTGTTAATCTTTGGAATTCTGAAATATTTCAACTGAAATAATACTTATTTAGAAAATCTATGAAGTTAAAGAAGGAAAAAAAGTAAGGAAAACCCTTGCTGGAGTTACCACCTCTCTTGTTAATACAGCATTCAAATCCAAAATGTAGCTTCACTTTTGTGTCAGCAGTAGAGGCAACACTAAGTAATGCTCTATTGATACAGGGACTTAACTGAATGAGGTAGAAGTGTTTAATGGGCAAGTTGTCCAATAACAGGATTTTCCCAGGATTTTGTTTCCCTCCCTGCAGTGTGTGTACAATGTAATGTTTTTGCCTGTTGTGCTTTCCTGAAATACCTGACCTTACCAAAGTGTTATCTGCACTCTGTCCTGAAACCTTGTACTTGATAAAATGAGCACAGTGAAGAAATGCCTTGTTTTTAGAATTGAGCAGCAGTAAGGATGCCTTGAAAACTGTTAGTGAATATCTTATCTTACCCATTCTAGTGTGTCCTCAGCTGCTTTGAGCCAGGCAGAATTGTTGGTCATACCTAGTGTTGTCCTTTTTTAGCATGCTGTTTTTAGCTGTTGGCTGCTGCTTTAGCAACAAATACCAGTGAGGATTAATTAGCCTTTGGAGCCCTGTGTCAGGGTCTCCAGTGTTCAGAGGCACTGGGACAGTCTTCATGCTCAATATCTTGACTGTCAACAGGATAATGCACAGCTCTGACTTCTAGTTCAGGAGGTTAATGCTTAGAAACTGGTAACTGGACAGAGTATCCTGGTCTGGTATAAACTGGTGGAATGTTACATACAACTTTTCATAAATGTAACAAAAGGTTTAATTCATGCTTTTTAATGTGTAGGTAATGGAAAAGGAGGTGAATCAATTTATGGTGGCTATTTTAAAGGTAAGAGGAAATATGTCTTTGCAGAGTCTTTGTTCAGTTCTGAGATAAACCAGTCTTGATTCCCAAGCTACTTAATGAAAACAGGTCTACTTATAGATCACCTTTTGCATGAAACTAATGTTGCATGAGAATTATTTTTATATGCATGACTTTCAGTTAATTTTTTTTGGTAATATTTAACTTTAATTGACAATTAATTAAGGCTAACAGTATTGTTTAAACATGACTTTCAGCATGGAGGTTAGGCAACTTTATTCATGAATAAACTCCTTCTTCCTGCCTAAAACTGTCAACATATTCTTTTGTTTATAGAGAATGTGGTCTTTTGCAAAATGAAAAGGTAAGAGACAAAAGCTCAGTAACACAAGTTCAAATTCTGTTCCCTTGTACCCTCCCTAGTAAATACATAGACAACTGATACGTCCCTTTGTAGATGGGTATCTGTGTTGCTTGGAGAAATGAAGAGTTCTGTGTCTAACCTTTTTGAGGGTTAATGACTTATTCTGAGAGAGAATTCGGGCATAATTTCCAGCTCTAAACAGTTACTTTTTCTGTTAATGTCCCTTTCCTCCCCTTCCCTCTTCAAGGTTCGTATGCTTAGTGTTTGTTTCTAAAATGTTTGACTTTGTTTATATGCTACACAAGTTTTATTTGTAAAGAATTTGTAAATAAATGTGTATTTGCCTCTCTTTAAAATTTGTTGTTGGAAGGAAAATGGTGAGTTTATAAAGTATTCATGCAAAAATAACAAGTGGTGTTCAAGTGTTAATACAGGCACTAGGAATATTTGTGTAAGAGCCCTGGTTCTGTATGTTTTGCAAGTAGCTCTGCCTGGTTAAGTGCATGCCATGAAGTTTGTCTTAAAACATAGCTTGGTGTTGAAATATTACAGCTTTAGTCTAAAGAAAGTCTTGAATAGATGCAATTGTGAAGAAGTTAGTAGGGCTTGTTTCTAAAGATGGGGAGTGCTAAACATGCAGGTTGTGTTCTGATATGTAATCAAATTTAAAATAATGACTTTGTGCACTCGATTTACTGCTTTTGCTTTTGAAAATCAACTCCAGAAGATCTGGTTTTCTATTCTGTTATACAACCAGAAGTCTTCTTTAATGCGCTGGAGTAGAAAATGCATGTTCTGTTTAGTCTTAGTAGATTTTGTCCTTAGGTTGCAGGAAGAGTGCATTCTTTAGTTTCTCATTCAAGTATTTTGGGGTTTTTTCCACTGCAGGTTTTGAAACTTCCAGCTTTGAATTGATAGGTGGTATCTTTTAAGATGCTGTACCAGGGCTTTTTCTCTAGCTCTTGCCACCCAAGGTGCATGCTGTGTAAAGGACATAAAGTCTTGTTTTAAGATGTCAGTAAGTTTACCAGTCATGTTGTCATTCAGAAAGTTCTGGGTTTAAATACAAACCTCTGAGAATCTAATGTTTATCAAAGACATTCATAATGGCTTTATTTTTTATTAGAAATGTTTGCACTATATCTGCACCTT
>NW_009951915.1:1005552-1038198 GCF_000747805.2 Chaetura pelagica | reverse complement strand
CCACTTGAGTTTTGTTTTTTTTCCAACCTGTTCATGTGTTGCAGCAGCAGCAGCAGAATTTCTCTTGATAGCGTCCATAAGTTATGAAGAAAATTCCTTGCATTCCGTGTCAGGGAAAATCTGACAAACATATTTTTTCTTCAAACAGATGAAAACTTTATTCTCAAACATGACAGAGCGTTCCTTTTGTCAATGGCAAACCGAGGGAAACATACCAATGGTTCCCAATTTTTCATGTGAGTAGATGTAACACCACAGTTGAGCTCTTCTTAAACAGAGAAGCGCTGTTCATGAGAAAGATGGTATTGCTAAATTATCTATAACAATGTGATCCGCCTTCTTTTAAGTAGGGTTGAGTGGGTACCTGCAGGGTAAGCTCTAATAGGAAACATTAGTGACTGCAATTTGCTTGTGGCACTCAGTTGGATTAGAAGCTGGGACTACAAGAATGTTTCTTGCTCATTGCTTTTTACCCTAAAAATGTGGCTCATGCAATGACTTCTTGAAGCCTGGAAAATAGATTCTTTGCCTTTGTATGTGCACCAACCAAATCTTAAGAGATGACCTGCAAATTATGATGTTGAGCACTGTATGCAAAAGGGAGTGAGATCTGGAGGTGGTTTGTATGGTTTTGCATGTGCTCTTTAAAATATGAAAAATGATGATTTAGGGTTTTTTTGGGGGGGGATGAGTGGGAGTTTTATTGATTTGGGTTTATTTTTTTTTAATTTGGATTGTTAGTTCCTGACATGCTTTTCTTCTATCCTGCTGCACAGTCCTGTTATCCATGTACCAAGTATTTTGGTATCAACACTATGTAAAATTATGTGCCAATAATCAGATTTTTCCTTTATTACCTTAAAAAGTAATATATTCTAGTATGTAGCCACATTCTGTTAAATTATACAAAATGCATTAATACCATCAGTAAGGAGTCTGGTCTGATATGTCAGGGTCTTCTCATTAAAGTATTTGTTTTCTAGGCTCAGTATTTATTTTTTTAAGCTTTCTGAGTTTGATGTTATTATTCCTTCTGTCAGTTCCCTTTTAGAAATTGCCTTCTGTCAATGTTAAAAAGTTTGTATTTTGAAAGATCTGGACTTGTGCTGAGAAGAACTTGGTGAAATGACACTGTGTTCAAAAGTAAATTTTAGTTTCACTAGAAAAACTCCTTTTTCTTTGCCATCTTTCTTGGGGGATAGGAATGAATGGCGCTTCACTGTCTTCAGTAAAGGAGTAAATTGTCCTCAAGAATCTTTCTTTATTTCTTTGCCTGAAAAAGATCTTCAGTATGATACAATGATGTTCAGATAAGAGACATTTTTAGGTCTTTTCCTAAAGAATGCCCTAAAAATGGAAAACTAATAGGAACCTAAGAGGAAGTCTTATACAGTTTGAACTGTTCTGACTCTCTCTAGAGAAAAAGTCATGTAAAAAAACCAAACCCTTGTTTTCTGTTACCTTCAAGCCAAATTTAAGATGATGTAAGTCTGAATGGTTATACATACACATTAATATGGAAAACAAGATATATTGAAAAAAATCCCTTGTGATGTAATAAGCTCTCTGCAATAGATGGGTTTGCTGTTAATTACTTGGTGACTTATCTTTTGGTGCTTATGAGAATTTTCCATTTTTAAGCTTATCTGAACAATATACGTGAAAACTTAATGGTGTTTCATCAGTCAAGAAGCTGTCATTTGAGGGCTCTAAAGTTTCTTTTCTCCCTTGCATTTCATTCAGAAGTCAACTTCTTTCTCTTATGCTTAGTAGGCTCAGATTACTTGTTCAATTAGATTTAACACCTTGTCTCTCCCCACGCACCAAAGCAACCTAAGGTCATGTTAGATGCTAAATTGTAATTTACACAGGACAATAACATGAAGAGTAGAGCACTTTAATAAAATACAGATGTCTTTTGAAAGGTGCAGATGTCTTCAAAAATTATTATTTTTTTCATAACATCACAGTAAAGTGTTAGTTTGGTGGGAATTCAGGCAGAGTAGGATGCCTAAACATAGTTGTCTTCTTGTAAACTAGATTCATCTGAGCTGCCTACAGGAGTCTAAAGCAGATTTTGGTGTCCTGGGGTGTCCTGCCTGGCCTTCAGCTGTTGGAAGAGAAGTGTGGGGATGTTCTGAAGGTCTTAAGTCTTACCAGGCTGCCCCATGCAGATTTCTTGGATGCCTTCTGGTGTTTTAAATGGCACCAACTTGCCCTGGAGTCAGTCAAGTGAATCAAGCCCAGGACTAAACTCCCAGTATAACCAATGGGGTTTAGGTGGGCAGCTCTCTAAGGCTTTAAAACATGCTCTAGTGTTCTAGATTTGACCCCCTTGACCAGGGCTTTTTTTCATTTTACTGCCTGCAGACATACAATGCTGTTCAAGACACTCTTGGGAACTCCAAGATCAGGCATGTAAATATGTTGTAGCTCCTGCAAGACACCATGTGCTCCTGGTGTAGCAGCTGGAAGCCAGGCAAGATCCAGGAGCACAGCTCAAGATACTTCTGTGTTGGCAATTCAATATTCTCCCTAGATGTGACCAGCAGCTGAGATGCTGAGCTCACAAGTTTCTGCATTTAAGCTGAATCCCACCTTTGGCTTCCAGTACTGCAGCTGATCCTGGGAATGCATATATAAAATTGCAGAAGCCACTGAATGTGGTTGTAAAGGCAGGTATGTGTGGACAGTCAGCTGCAAAGTCAGGTTCATGTTTGATAACTTGCAAATAGGCAAGGGTGGATGATGAAAGACATAGTTTAACAGTCTGTCTTGTGTAGTTTTTTTAGTGGTGGAACTTAGGTTCTGCTTCACAATGTGGAGAGTTTGAATTTCAAGGTTCAAAGTCAGAAAGAATTGTCTAAGCAGTTTCTGACTCTACCTTTAAAATGCAATATTCTGAAGCAGTTAGTCTTGCTTGGTGCCATTTGTCTGATTACTTCAGGGAATGAACTGTGCATACAGTTTTTCTTTAATAAAATATCCTTGTTTCCTTTAGTAATATACTTTGAGCTGAAATTTAAATGTTTCTTATACTCAAAAGAATGCTCAGTAGTTTATCATGAGGAAAAATGTTGTTCAGATGTGTAACCTGAAAATTATGTGAAAGGCAGTCAGCAGTGGCAGACTTCAGATGAATTTTTTAATGGTTTCAACATGCTTCATTTTCTTGATTAGATTTATAGAAGGAGAAATAGTTTATCTCCATCTGAACTTCTTTAGATATTTGCATTTTTGTCATAGAGAACTGCAGGGATGAGAACTCTTGTATTTTTCTCTAGGATAAATGTGTCTAGTGTAGCAGATGAGCAGTGCACATAATTTTTTTTTACTTTTATATAATCATTTCTCCAAGTAGGGCTAAATAATAGGAAGAATCCTGACTATAAGTTTTGCTTGCTCATCAGAAGTGCTTTCCCTGCTTACCACAGAAGTGGTATTTGGAATAGCTAGTGTTTATAGAGAGTGATTAGGCAGCAAACACCTCTTTGACAGACTCCACAAACAAACTGGGCACAGCAAGACTCTGTGCCACAGCATATGCCTAAAAACTGTTAAAAGTTGAGTAACAGTGTGGTCAGTTCTACTTGAAATCAAAGCTCCAGGCTAATCTTAATGTAAGCAATTATCTGACCAATCTTAAAGTATCACCAGGTTTCTTTGATTCATCAGGAGTTTCTCTAGCATGAATGGTTCTGAAGCATTTATAAGCAGCAATAGAGTGAGACACTGTAAAAAGAATGAGTATAAATGAAAGCATTGGTAGAAACTGGAAAGGTGCAAAAGTAGAATAGAGTCCAAGTGTGTATGTGTAATGTCAGAAGTGATGTATTTAATGCTCATTGGCTAATTTTCCCCACTTCTTTTTTCTTACTTTAGTAAGACTTAACAGTTGGGTTGAAAGGAAAATGTTTACCCAGGGCAGGATTGTTTTTCATGCATGTGCACTTTAAATAGGGCAAGTGTAAGAAACAATTCCTAGGCTGAAGAAAGGGATCTTGTTGAAATCCAGCAGAGAGGATACAAAGACTATCCCTTTATACTGTTTGGATTTGTGAAATACTGGAATTGCAGTTTTCTGTGCCCAAAGGGATCTGTTGTAGCATTCTATTGCAACTTGTGTTGAAGTCAGTCAAAAGGTACCAGTTCATAAATTAGCTACTTGTTTTTTCAGAGAGCACCATTCAATTCCTTTCTGTGAATAACTTCTTTTAGGACCATCAGTTATTTAGCAAGTGTTCTAAACACCAACCCGAGTGTGTTAATCTTCTTTTGATTGTCCTGTTTGCATGTTGATGCTTGGATATGAAATCTCAAGGATGGGGTAGAGGTTGACAGAAACCACTCTGAAATCATCATCTTTATTCCATATACACCAGTATCTGTTTTGAATTGCTGCTGAAAAGATAATTATTTTTATTATTAGGTACGGGGGAATGGGAATAATTGGCTGCTTCTTGGACACTGCAACTCGTGGCTGTGTTACCTTTTGGGGGACGTTCTTGAGCAGTGTATTTAGCTTCTCAGTGGAGCTGATCTGATAATGGTCTCTTATCTCTAGAGAAACCCCATCATGCCTGTGGCAGGTTGCTAGTAAGGCAAGTTGCAGTACAAAATCCATGAAATACTATAAAATTAAGGAGACTGCTGATCCTACAGTGCTTGCATGGGCTTAACTTTGTTTCCATGGTCATACAAGATCTGCCAAGCTACACTTAGTAGAAGAATAGAAGTGACTGTGCAGAGTGAGGCATAAATAAAACAATAGGAGGCAAAAAAAAAAGTAGCAACCACCCTCTTTGTTGTTGTTGGGAAGTTTTGTGTAATAATTGATTTACTGTCTTCTTGTTTAGCCATGTAGTTTACTGAGGAATATGTTCTTATTGCAGCTTTAGAGGAGTCCTCAGTTATGTTCCTTATCAGTTCAAATGCTTGGGGAGCTCTTGCCTCTACTCCAAAGCTATTTAAAACTTGAGGCTATTTTGATATTACTGCTAGATTTTTATTTTTCATATTGGGAGGGCATTGTTGGTTTAATGTGTGTCTCAAACTCTGCTTTCTTGCTCAAAACTAAACAGCTTTGTTTTTGGAAAGGTTCCTAATGTGTTGTGCCATGCCTAGTTACTAAATTCAAACAAACTAACCACTTTGATATGCTAAATGAAGGATAAAATAAATTGTGAGGAATTTTTTGTTTTGATTTTACAAATTATTTCTGAATATTACCAGCTTATTAGAAGTGGTTCATTTCTAAATCTTTTTGGTGTCCCAAAACAGGGGTTTTTTTCTAATCAACAGTTAATTATTTTTTACTGTGAGTGAGATACCTTAGAGCAAATTTTTGAACAGTTGACAATAATATCTAAAAACCTGAAAGCTTCAGATGAAAGGGGCTCATGTTACATTATCTTTGAATAAAATGGTCTCTACACTTGTCACACAAGCAGGTCCCATTAGCTTGATCAAAAATATAGGGATGAGCATATCCCTTGTGGAAGCATTCACAGGATGCTGTTAGGTGAAATAAGAAACAAATGGGTAATTTAAACACTTGGATATGCAGAGGACATAATTAAGAGCTAATAGATTATTTAGGAGAAAAAAACCAAAACAAACATGATAAGCTGAACTGATCATGCAGTTTTAAACCATTGCTGCTGTTCAGAATGATACCAGAGGAAAAGGATGGTGTTAATTGGTGCACATTTTGTATTTTTCCATCTGCAACGTGAGTTTTGGTAATTCTGAACACAAGCAATCTAATAACAATGCATGTATTTTACAGAAAACACCTGTTTTTCCTAGTTTTAGAAAAGCTTCATAATACCAGGAAGATGTCAGCTAACTAGGAAATGTATGGAATTGTAGACTTTACTGCCTTAGCACATTGAATTTGTAAATCAAAACATATAAGCTATGGTGGGCCATCCTATGAAGTATCATGTCCCTGGGACTGGATTCAGCAGAGCATTTGAACACCAATGTAACTGCAAGCATGTGAATAACCCCAGGGAAGCCAGTTATTCATCTGCTTCAAGTTGTGTGTGTGTGTTCTAACACTTTGGTGGATTGAGACACAGAGGGGAAGTGGGAGGATTCTCTTATCTAACATTTCTGTTTGTAACAGTGTATGCAAGCAGGTCATGTGTGTAGGGGTTTTTTTTTGTTTTGAAGGAGAACTTCCTGTAGCTTTCAAAGTACCTGTATGCTAAAGAAAATTTAGAGCCCTCTTTTAGGCATCCTTGTTCTGCATACAACTTGGTTTGATATTAATTTTAAACTTGTATGTAATAAAACATAGACTCAGTTTTGTCTGAAAATGTATTACAATTTATTTCTGCCATTTTTGTGTAAAATTTACAGAAACAGTGTTACATCGTGCGCTCCAAAGGTAATGTCTCATTCCTCTAAGGCTGTGTCCTTTCCTTTTTTTTTTCCTGTTTTAATCTTTCTTGTTTTCTGATCATATTGTTATGTGCATTGAATCCTTTGTTAGGCCTGAGATTCTTGGGGGGTGGGTGGGATCTTATAAAAAAAACGATGCTTTTCTCTTGAGCAGTATCTTAAACCAATTTACTTTTAAATTTGAGTGAAGAAAAGTATTTGTCCTGTAAATAACTTGGATGATAGTTATCCTTATGACATGTTATAAGGCAGATTTAAAATGTTTTAAATTATAAAAGTTCTGTAGATAAATGTTTTAATAAAATATTTGGGGGGGGACGGGGAGAGGAATTCATGATGAGTTAAAGTTTCTATAGTGCAAAGTAGATTTTCTCCTGCTTAAATGTTGAAGCTAAAGCAAATGTGCAAGACTTGAAAGGTAGAATGTGTGCAGCAAACTTGGAAGTGGGCTTTTAAAGGGCACCTTTGCAGAATGAATGTCATGTCACAACCCTTACCTTGAGGTGAGGAAACATTCCAAAGCCCAATGAGAACCTGTGTTCCTGCTTCCCATGGGAAGTCAGTTGAGTCACCCAACTCCTCATCACAGATCTGGAAAGTTTTCTTTATGGATAATGCTTCTCCTTGTGTTTTCCCCTCATGAACAAGAAAATGAGAAAAATCCTATCCATTCTCTCTATCAAATTCCCAGTGTAATGGAAGAAACCTCTACATGGGTTTTAATGTACCAGCTATTCTTTGCTTTGCTTACTGGGGACTAGGCTAGACAAAGTAGATGCTCAGGTAATTTGCTTAATTGGACTTCAAGTGCTTCTGCAACATGGCAGGAGCACATTACCACAGCATTCCTAGCAAGTCTGTTTGAGCCTATTGCTGCTTCTAGCTAATTCTAATTACTAAGTCTTGTTTATTATTGATTTCATTGGAGTAAACCAGTTCTCTTTTTTCCTCACTCTTTCAAATTAGTTTTATAATTAAGCCCACTTAAACTGTTGACTTAACAGCAGGTTGTTAATGCAGTTAACTTTTACTTAAAGAACTTCAAAAAAATCTGTAAGCATTTTTCTGTCTATAGCAATAGGCTGTATTAGCAAGGGAAAACCAAAGAACACCCCATCAAATTGAGACATTTAATGTTGTCTGGATACCAATTATTTTCCCTGTGTTAAAGCAAGGAAGCTTTCTGTATTATTTAGTATTGCAGAAGTGGAAGGTCTGCTTGGCAGTTGGAGCTTAAAAAAAAAAAATTAAGAGTGTAAACACTCTTTGGCATGCATTCCAGCACTGCAGTGTTTTGTGACTTCAATAGTTCAAAGTGAAGATACATGCTTAAGAAGTGCTATTTTATTATAGCAGTGAGAAACTGACTTCATTGTACTACGCTGGTGTTACTGTAGAAAAACAAACATCTGTGATTGATGATTTTGAGACAGGGGAGTGGAGTTTATTGGAAGAAAGCTAGAGAAGCAAAATAGTACCTGGGGAGGTTTGTTCTGTTGTTTTTTAATAATTATTATTTTCAAATATTAAAATAACAAAGTGCTATTTACCTTGATTTATTTTTTTTTCTTCCTCAGTATATAAGATAAATTGAAGTTCTGTTGTTCCTTACTGAATTTGTCTGCATGGTGGCTTAATCCTTTAGTTTTTCATTACTAATATTTTGAAATCATTAAAATAACAAAGTGCTATTTACCTTGATTTATTTTTTTTTCTTCCTCAGTATATAAGATAAATTGAAGTTCTGTTGTTCCTTACTGAATTTGTCTGCATAGCAAGGTTCCCTGTACTACATCATGCAGGCTTACTTGTCAAAGTAATTTCCTTTCTTCTTTGGAAAGGGATGTAGAGAGAGACCAGGTCACTGCATTATGATCAAAAAGATGAACCTGAACATATCATTATAGATGCACAGCCTTGAATATTCCAAGTTGGAGTCCACTCAGAAACTTGGCATAACTCCAAATGTCTTTTAGGGTAGTGTTCAAGATGCAATGCAGTTGCATTTCTCCTTCAGGCTAGAAACAGCTAAACGTGGGAAGCTGAAAAATAGGGAGGAAATGTGCATGAATCACAGAAGGAAACTGCAGGGTAGCAAATCACGTCTGCTTGCCTTGTGCTGCTGTTGCTTTTGGGAAGCCTGTCAGCTTAGGAGCTGAGGTGCTGTAGTCTTCATGGTTAAAGACAGCAGTATTGCTTTGTGTTCTGAGTCATGAGGCCAGTAAGTAAATGAAAAGGAAGAAAATAGCAGGGGGGGAAGCAAAGAATTTATCACATATGAAATAGCTCTCTTAAATAAACTTGACTTTAAAGTGACCTTGTAATGTAAGAACCTAACAATTATCAGAAACATTTAAATTCCATTAGTTACCCAGTATTTACTGCCAAATTGTATCTCCTCTGTGATTAAAAATGTTAATGAGTTATACTTGAATGTGGATTTAAAGGCTCTTATTTGAAGATTGTTTATTGCATGCATAAAGTGGTACTTGGTACAACCTGATGCACAGTTAGCTAAATTTAAAATTCATGTGAAAGGTTTTTTAAGCCTGTGTGTATAATCTTTAAAGATTTATAATTCCATGTATGTAACTGGATTTTTTCACTATTTTTGTCTTACCTTCACCTCTTTTTTTTTTTTTTTTCTGTGCCATTCTTCTCTTTTACTTCATCTGAATCCCTGATTTCTTTTTTTTACCATCTCGCTGTTTGTCAAACAGAACAACAAAACCTGCTCCTCATCTCGATGGGTAAGATTCCTTATAGTTTCTCCAATGATGGTTAATAAGTCTTCACATTATCTTGAAAGTAGACAACAATGCGGAACAGATTCTTAATTCTGTGAAAGATTATACAATAGAACAAGATGGAAAACATAAGCTTTTGTTCTATAAAACTTTCAAGTTGCAACTTATTTCCTAGAGCTGGTCAAAAACTTAGAAGGTCATAAATCTTAACAGTAATTTATTTCAAAGTGCTTGCTGCCCTCAGTCCATAATTCAGTGAGTTGAAGCTTTAAGTTTAATATAGTTGGATAGTGCTCCCTTTTGTGGCATGTTTTTTGTCCCCAGAATATATTAGTTCCTGGAAGTAGAAGTTGTGGGGCAAATGGAAGAAGGGCAAAGAAGTGTGTGGGAGAACAAAACTGGGGTGTCCTTAATTGTAACTGTCCCTGCAGTGCCAGAGGAAATTTGTATGCTGAGTTTGTATAGACCTATAAATGCTTCTTTGGAGAAAACTGCACTTTGACATCTCTTTTTATGAACTCTTGATCTTTTTATTGCACAAAACTCTGAAAATAGAAAGATGGATTAGAAATGATGATCTGTTTACCCTGCCCATGCAGAACTGGGTAGAGTGACATCGAGTGTTTCTCTCAGATGGCACTGGAGTGGAACACTGCTTCTTGTTACATGTTGTACCTCTAAAAGTAATAAAAATCTTATTTTTAACTTTAATACAATTTAAGAGCCAGATGATGCAAGTAAAGCTGAATGTTTCTGTTTCAGAATGTTTTAAATCTGAAATTCATTAGAAAGTAATTCCAGCAATACATGAATGTTTATACTTTCCACATATTTTCTTTCTACAGTGTACACGTTGTCTTTGGACTGGTTATTTCTGGTTTTGAAGTAATAGAACAAATAGAAAATCTGAAAACTGACACTGCAAGTAGGCCCTATGCAGATGTACGAGTTATTGACTGTGGGGTGCTTGTTACAAAATCAGCAAAGGATGGTAAGTTTACGTGTACCTGAAGCTAATGGAATATTGACTTTGGAGAAAGCATAAAACCTGTGCCAGCATCTAGAAATGAATATGGTGAATCTCTAGAATTTTAATTCTTCCAAACCTTTAAAACTTAAATCTTGGTGAAGGTGAGAGAGACACAGCAAAGGAGAAAGTTTTCTCACCTAAACCTTTGTGCCTTGGAAAACACATGCCTGCTTCCTGTTCTCCTTCATTAATGTTTGAGGTGAATATGACACACTCAGAAAGTAATTAAAAGTTATTCTGAGTTTGAAAGACAGAGACACAAACAAACTTCTCTTGAAGTTGAGTTTTGTGCTGTTTCCAAAGGTTTTATTTTAAGATCATGTAACAATATATGCAATACATGTAGTCAACAATTTTCCTTTTCAGGAGAATTCAAAGGGAATAAGTTATCTTATAGATATGTTTGGACAGTTGCTGTAAAGTGATGGAATGTTTTCAGTTTGAATTTTCTGCTTGGCTTTTCACTTTCCTTAAGGATAATATGATTATCTATGTCCCTTAGTGAAAGTCAAGAGGATAGATAATGTAAACGAATGAGAATGCAGAAAGGAGAGAATGACAAAGATTTAGAAAATAAACTTACACTGCTGAGGCTGAGACTAATTCTTGCTTAAATTTTATTCTGTAACCCATGCATTGCTTTCTAAAGGTGATTCTTTTTTTCTAATATAAATGTTTTTTGCTTATCTGTGTATTCTGTTCTAATCCAAACATGTGAATTCAGTATTATAACATAAAATTCAAGGGAGGAGATGAGGGGAGCCCTCCTTCTGAGAATGACACTTAATGCTCAGCCTTTTTTATATTAGCTTGGCACAAGTTACTGCTTAACTTCAGTTTTAAGCTTACTGTGTTAATTTAAAAATGTGTTGGCTTTGCAGTCATACGTTGTCTTCTAGGCTGGAAGTTGTGCATGGAAGTTCTTACAGTTTATTTCTTAGTTGTAAAACAAATTCCTTTAGTTGCCATCTTTGCTGTCTTTTACTGGGGTGCATTTAGACAATTGCATGACTTTTATTGTGCTTTATTGCAACTCATTGTGAAAAAAGCTCATAGAGCTCCTCTGAAGCAGTATGTTTGTATTTATCCAGATATAAAACTGTATCTACACACCACACACTTGCACGTGGACACACTAAATTTTAACTATCTGTTTTAAGCTTTGGAGAAGAAGAAGAAAGTAAGTTCTGACTCAGAAGCTTCAGCCTCCTCCTCCTCCAGTGCATCGAGCTCTTCAGAAACTTCATCTGAAAGTGAAGCTGAGAATGAGAGAAGCAGAAGAAGGAAACGTAAGAGAAGAGCTAAAACCAAACAATCAAGAAAACGGAGGAAGGAAGAGAGAAAGAAGGAGGATCCAAGGTGCAAGAGAATCTCAAACCAAAGACGGTGACTGGTCTCTTTTAAATTTAAGATTTTTTGAAGAATCTGAGACATTCTAGTTTGTTTTTTGTTAAGCACTCGAGCAATTAGTATGAAAGTGCTTTTATTTCTATGTTTGGATTTTGGTGGTTGATTTTGATAAACCAACAAAAAAGAAAGCTGAGCCTGTTAGATTACTTTTTCTGTGAGACAGCTTAAAGTATTTGTAGATAGAAGCTGGAGTGACTCTGAAGTAAGCATCAGCATATTGAAGTGTTTAGACCTGTGTTATAGTGAGACATGAGGCAAATAGATCTTTGATTTGTATTTGATTATATTTCCAAAATACTTCATGACAAAGGGCAAATGAAAAGCAAAATGATTTGCTGTCAAGTGAGAGCTGAACCTTCTTTCCAGTAACAGTGCACCATCCTTCCTTTAGCATAAAATGAATCATAGAATCATAGAATGACTTGGGTTGGAAAGGACCTTAAAGATCATCTAGTTCCAACCCCCTGCATGGGCAGGGACACCTCCCACCAGACCAGGTTATTGCAAGCCCCATCCAACCTGCCCTTCAACACTTCCAGGGATGAAGCAGCCTCAACTCTGCTAGGAGTCTAGAGTTGTTAGTAAAATATATTTTAGGTTGTTCAACCATCTTAAGGCTCAGTGCATAATCTGTCCTTGTTTTGGAATTTCCTTTGAAAAGTGGTGCTTATCAGTTGCTTGTAGATTTTGATGGATCAACTTCCTCTTCCCCACAGCAGCCTTTCTGACAAGAGTGACATAACAGAGAAAGCAGCCGACGTTAGCACCAAGAGGGACAAACCTGTGGTACGTCCTGAAGAAATTCCTCCAGTGCCTGAAAATAGATTTTTGCTAAGAAGAGATGTGCCTGTTGTCAATGTAGAACCTGAACCGTAAGAACCATTGAGCTTTATTACCTTCACTTTGCATAAAACTGTCCTGCTAAAGCTGGATTACTGGGACTGATAGCAAATGCTGCATGTGGTGTCAGATTATCTGTATGAGGTCATTTAATTGTCCTGTTAACAGTTTCCTGTGTAATATTCCTTACAGCCTGTGTCAGGGTTTTTTCAGTGAAATCTAATGACTTAGGTTTTTTTGGTCCTTAAGGATCATGCATGTTACAACCTTAAATTGATTTAAGTGATGTAAAAAAAGTGAGTGAATAATTCCAGAAGAAATTTTGTCATGTATACTATAGGAAATATTTGATTGCAAGGTAGCCTGAATTGGAACAGGTGATTTTTCATCTTTTTTTAGACTAAAGGAGAAACTCTGGTACAAAATCATAGAATCACAGAATGGTTTGGAATGGAAAGAACCTTAAAGATGATCTAGTTCAAACCCCCCTGTCATGAGCGGGGACACCTCCCACCAGACCAAGGATAATTATCTTCCACTAGTCACGTGTAATTCTGGGACCTGTCTATGATTTTGAGAGCAAGAAAAAATACTCTTGGTACAAAGGAAGCAATGAGTTCACAAGTTACTTTGAGTTTGTGTTTTGCACCTCTGCTAAATTGCAATGAGGTTCTTCTTTCTATCAAATTTCTTCACTTTTGGTCTTTTTGGAGCTGATACATTACATTGCTAGATAGTTCTAAAATCAGATTGTGTGGGGTTTTTTTTAATTTCAGTTCATGGTATGGTCTCCTGTAAAACTCTTATTGAAACATTAATTTACTCATGTTTCCAAGGCCTTAGTAACTGCTTCCTCTGAGTATATTAAGCAAACTGTAAAAAGGAGAAGCAGTCCTGAGGAGAAGGACCTGAGGGTGGGAGGAGATGAGAAGCTGGACATGAGCTACCAGTGTGCACTGGAGCCCAGAGAGCCAATTGTGTCCTGGGCTGTGTCAAAAGAAGTGTGGCCTGCAAGGCCAGGGAGGGGATTCTGCCCTTCTCTGCTTTGGTGAGACCCAGCCTGGAGTACTGTGTACAGCTGTGGTACAGGAAAGACATGGAGCTGTTGGAGAGGATCCAGAGAAGGACCATAGAGATGATGGGAGGGTTGGAGCAGCTGTGCTCTGGAGACAGACTGGGAGAGTTGGGGTTGTTCAGCCTGGAGAAGAGAAGGCTCCAGAGAGACCTTAGAGCACCTTCCAGTGCCTGAAGGGGCTCCAGGAAAACTGGGGTGGGGGTTTTCACCAGAGGGGGTAAGGGGTAATGGTTTTAAACTGGATGAGAGGACATTTAGGTTGGACATCAGGAAGAAATTCTTCACCATGAGGTTAGGAAGGTACTGGAATAGGTTATCCAGGGAGGTTGTGGAAGCCCCTTCCCTGGAGGTGTTGAAGGGCAGGTTGGATGAGGCTTGTGCAGCTTGGTCTGGTGGGAGGTGTCCCTGCTCATAGCAGGGAGGGTGGAACCTGATGATCTTTCAGGTCCCTTCCAACCTTAGCCCTTCTGTGGTTCTGTGAATTACCTGTTGTGCTTAGGAAAGAACCAAGGCTTTAGAACCTTTGGACTATGGTGAATTGCCACTCCCTGTCCATGTTGTCTTCATGATCTGTGCACCAAACACAAGTTAACCTCTTTAGGAAAGCAACATGCCAATTTAGCTTTGCAATTTCATTGTTAACATTTACACTTAGAGAGGTCAGGCTATACATTTAGTTTAAAGCAAGTATATTTTGATTTGTCTTTGGTTTCAAACTGCATGTTTTGTTTTACTTCCCGGAGAATTCACTGAATTCTCAATTCTGCTATCTCAAAATAAATAAGATTAATATTTTGCAACATCAACTTAAATATAGTTTTACTTAATTTTGGGGGCTTTTCTGTGTAACCTCATATTGTATTAATTTCTGTAGGAAGCTTCTTGATGCTACACCAGCTCTGACTGACCAAAAACCATCAGTCTCCAAATCTGGACGAAAAATTAAAGGAAGAGGCACAATAGTATGTGACAATTATTTTTTTTTCCTTTCCTCTCACCCTTCTCTGACCTTGAGCTTTGAATTTCCTTGGGGGCTTTGTCAACCACATGTTGTAGACTCTAGCTTAGAAGGTTTAAATATTGTATTACAAAATGAGCTACCTGACAACTTTTTTTTTTTTTTTTTTTCCCCTTGTCATTCTTGTTACTGTATTTTTACTTAAAGATGGTTTGGAAAAACACATTATTAGTCCCCAGTTATGAAAAGTCTTCATATATAAGAGTAAATGTATTTCTTTTTGAGGGTGGAAGTTAGTTCAGTCAAATTCATCCCTCATGAGCCACAAGATCTAAAGTGATGACGAGTGACAAGAGCTTTTACTCTTATGCACTCATTGGATTTTACTTCTGATGTGTATTGCTTATCCTCCCAAGCTCTGGTATTTGCACCTATTTCTGAGAAACAACCATTTTGTCAGCTCTGGCAGAATCACTTGCATTGGTTTGTTCTGCTTTTTGACATTTTAAGTCAACCTTTTGTTTTGTTTGGTTTTTTTTTTAGCTACTTAATGTAGATAATAAAACTTTTATCAGCAGACCTAGCTGAGGTGAATGAAGTCTGTGTAATTTCAGATGACCCTGCATGGACAAGAAGTTACTACTTTGCAGTGTTGGTATTGAAACATTTTTACAGATGTATAGACTTGGTCCTTTCCTCTACCTTCCTCCCTGAAGGCTGCCACTGTTTATGCAGATTGCATGACTGCTTCAAATTATTTGGTATCCTGAAGACTTCTTTTGTCTTAATTCCACTGTACTCAAGTTTTCTTGTCTCTTTTCTACTAACCCACAGTACAGGGTCCAAAATGCTGCACAGCTGCACTATAGTTTTCCAGTCAGTAGAACAGGGAGAAAGTAAGAAGAGTTTTTGTAACTCTGTGCATTTGATTCTGAAGTATTTCATATTCTAGACTGCCATGACAGAGCATATTCTTCCTATTCAGAATATTTTCCTGGGTCCATTTATCAGGTTGTATTTGGGTAACCATAAAACAAACCCAGGTTTAGTCCTATCAGATTTTTTTTTTTCTGCAAGTGGAAGTCCTCAGAAAATAGAGATCAGTATCTGTGTGGCTGAAGACACTTTTCATTAGAGTGGTCTTAACTGAGACTCCTGAGTTTGCTTTCCTCATGTGAAGGCCAGTGGGTTTGAGAAATACTTTTCTACTGATCCCCAAGGATGCAGTTATTTTAAGCCACAAAGTGGAACACCTTAGATGTCCATACCATGGACCAGGGTCTTGCAGAACCAGTCCTGATTTACCATCCTGGACAGTCAATCTGATAGCTGTATTGGTTACATCTGACAGCTTTAGTTTGTCTGGAAAAGGAGCTTAAGGCTGAGTGGAATTAGCTTTCACCAGGAATTTGGGTATCTGGATCTTATTTTTCATAGTTTGGGCATCCTCTTGGCAAAACTAAGAATGAAAACCAGTAGTATCAGAAATAATGTAAAGCTAGCAATTAGTTGGAGAAACATATTTTTCTACATCTCTAATAGTCTGATTGGCAACAGTTTCTATCCAGGGTGAACTTGTTTGCTGTTTTTCAAAATACTTGTTGGCAGTTTTGAATCCTCTCAGATTCTGAGAGATACCCGAATTTATATCCTATGAGAGAATTAGGAAGGAGCATGAAACTTCCACAACCTGTTACATGCCATTCATCTGTAAAAGTGTGCTGCTGCTTTTTTTAAGTAATCATTGCTTCAGCTCAAAGGGTAGGGAAGACCCAGATCTTCATGACAGATAATTTTTTTAATATAAGATGTCTTAAAGACTTGAGCCTGTAATTAACTGAATAAACTAATATATTAATATTTCTTGGTTTGTGGGCAATATTTTTTCTACAGCTTCCTTACTTTTATAAGTGGCTCAAAATAATCAAGTGAAATCCAGATGTTTTTGAGTCAAGGGTCATCTAATTTCCTCACAGAATTTACCTAAGTGTGTGGAAAATAACAAGGTAGCAACATAAAGTTTTTCTCTACTGCACAAGTAGCTCTTATTGCCTTCTTAAAAACTATGTGCTTAAAAATATATGGGCTTTTTTAAGTATGAAGCTTCATTACACTTCTGTGAAAGATTTTTGGTTTTGTTTTGCTTGGAAGGGATTTTAAACTGGATTCCTATTTCTGAAGAGCTGAACAGCACTAACTTTTGGAATAGGGCTTGTCTTTACT
This sequence comes from Chaetura pelagica, assembly GCF_000747805.2. Taxonomy (NCBI): domain Eukaryota; kingdom Metazoa; phylum Chordata; class Aves; order Apodiformes; family Apodidae; genus Chaetura; species Chaetura pelagica. The sequence goes on along the minus strand of NW_009951915.1, from coordinate 1,021,507 downwards.
TATACAAGCAGTTAAGTGTCTGCTGACTGAAATGGAACATCTGTGCTTTAGTACCCTGAAAAAATAGTTGGTTATTTGCAGTAACTGTTACTCCAAAAGGTGTTCTCTAAAGGGAATCTGTGACCTCTTCTGTGATTCTTTTACATTTTGTAAAAATGGATTAGCTGCTGCCATGTCCTGGACAGGATGGGGTGGCAGAGGGGACGTATGTGCACTGGTTGAGGTTTATTGTATAAGACACCAGGGTCTTAAACCCCTTAGGAGGTACAAGGAGAGTCAAATTGTAGGGAAGTTGAGAGATGAGAACAGAAGCTTAAGGTTAGAATGCAAAAAAAGTAATCTTAGCCAGAATATACACTGCTAGTAGGTAGATCAAACAATACAAGTTAACCATCACAATGTTAGCAACTTGCTTATTACTAAGCTTTGTACTAGGCCTAGAACATGAATTACTGATTTTTAAAGGATTCTAGAGTCTTTAAATTTAAAACTTAACAGTGAACAATTGCTGCTTAACACCTTCTAGTTGTTTGCCCCCTCCCTGGAGGTGTTCAAGGCCAGGTTGGATGCTTGTGCAGCCTGGTCTAGCAGGTAGGTTGGAACCTGATGAGCTTTAAGGCCCCTTCCAAACTTAACCACTCTGATTCTACTATTAAGTGCACTAATAAAGACAATCAATGAGTTAATATCTCTCACCCTTGTCCATCAGAGCTGGATGTCCCTGAGTGGGTCTTAATCCTTGAGAATTAGTCTCTCTGGCACGTGTCCTTGCTGGAGAGGAGAAGGTCCAGCAACCTTCTGGGAAAGTGTACAGGAGTCTCCCAATCTGAGATGGGACCAAGCTTTTATAGAATAAAGTGGATCGACTGCTGTCATTGAACACTTTAGCTGTACCTCCAACATCTCTCATTGGAGAATAAAAGGAAAACAGTAGAAAAACCATGAAGGCCCTGTTCCCACCAAGCAAACTCTTTTGTTTATCTGTTCATTCTTACTTTATCTCCATTTCAGGCATGGTTGTGCCTGGACTGGGCTCCGTGTTCTTCAATACTAGAGAGCAGCTGGTGTTGTGAACATCAACTTGGCTTCTGTTTGTACCTTTCAAGGTTCTTACCAGCTCAGAGCTTTCTAGGCCTTTCCCTTTCTCATGGGAACCTTTCCACTCCTAGGCCTGGGCCTGCAAAACTGAGAGACAAAAAGCAGTTGAATCACAGAGGGAAACTGAGGCAGGCATGGCCCCTCTCCAGCTTTGTGAAGTGCTCTCAGGGTACATTTAGCTACATATTCCTATCTCATGTGTGGGATGCAAGCATCCCAAAAGTGGGTATTTTTGGCAGGAAATCAATGTCATGGTACATGCATCTTCATAAAAGGAGCCAAATGTGTCAGAGAACATATATTTTCTATATTATCCAGTTTCTTTTAAAGGAAAAAAAAAACAACATGCAGCTCTGTCTTTGCTTTCCCAGAGGTATCACACCCCACCTCGGTCACGATCGTGTTCAGAATCTGATGATGATGAGAGCAGTGAGACCCCTCCTCACTGGAAGGAGGAAATGCAGAGGTTACGGACATACAGACCACCCAGTGGAGAGAAGTGGAGTAAAGGAGATAAGTAAGATCCTCACAAAAAATTTTAAACATCTTGGTTTTTGACTCAAAGTTCCGTAGATGTGCCATGTCATTCCTGTATAAAAATAAGTATCTTTGTGGTTAGCACATTCCATTGAAATTCCAAAAGTGGAACACTTTCTGAAAACCTTTCTGCTTTGCTAATGTGACACCAGGTGAACACACTCTGAAAAGTGTCACAAGGTCAGGAGGGTTGTTTCTGATGGTGCCATTTTGGCTACTCATGTAAGAAGTAACATGTTGTCCAGTTTCCTGTTGCTTTCCACAGAGCGAGTCATGCCATTCCTGTAGCCTCAAACTTGGTTATATTGTGTCTTTGGATACGAAATCAGACCATTGAATCCACCAATCCTAGATTGTTTTAATGCCATGTTCTTTCTGCAAGCTTTGTGGGGGAAGCTAGTTCTCCAGAATTCCTTATACCTTGGTGATAAAGAGGAGCTTCTATCACATTACGATAGATAACTTCAGAAGGAAAACTGAAGAATATTATATATAATAATTATTTAATAATTACTAATAATTGAATACTGTTTCTGATAGGTCTTTTTAATATACTATGTTCAGTATATTTCTGTATTGCAGCATATCAGCTTAATACTAAATAAGATGGAGTTTTAATATTTATATTTAAATGTGTTTAAGAATTCTGTAGTTTAAGAGGTGATAGTCCTGTGGACTAGGGTAGTTAAAACATTAAATCTCTTTACACAGGTTCTAAAACATACAAAATTTGCTCTTGTTGGCCAATTAATTTCTTATAGAGAAGCTCTCTTGATAGTGGTGTAATTCCCTCTATCCATCTATTCAGAGGAGTGCAACAAGCTCAGTCACAACACAATTCTCGTCCAGTAAAGTGGGGGGTGTGTGTATGTTAATTCATTTTTTTTTTAAATTAATTGCATTGGAAATGGGATACATCATTTACCTGAAGCTTTTAAAGAATTTCCACTGAGCTTGGGGCTTGTTTGTTCTAGGTTGAGTGACCCATGTACAAGCAGATGGGATGAAAGAAGTGCATCCCGGAGATCAAGGTCTTGGTCACATAACGGTTATTCTGATCTAAGTACTGCCAGATATTCTAGCCATCACAAAAAGCACAGGAAAGAGAAAAAGAAGGTGAAACACAAAAAGAAATCTAAAAAGCAGAAACATTTCAAGAAACACAAGCAAACGAAAAAAAAGAAAACATCAGCCTCATCAGATGTAGAATCCTCTCATTCCTTCCTTAGGAGGAGAAAATCATCTTGTGATCATGAGAGGAAATCTCGTTCTTCTTCACTGTCTTCTAGACATTCATCCAAAAGAGACTGGTCTAAATCTGATAAGGAAGATCAGAGCTCATCAACCTTATCAAGCAGAGGGACTCGATCATACTACAGGTCCAGGTCCAGATCCAGATCTAGGTCTAAATCAAGATCTTATTCCCGGAAAAGTTCTAGATCAAGATCAGCTTCTAAATCGTCACGTTCTCGAAGTAGGTCAAGGTCAAGTTCTAACCCTAGGCATCAAAAGACAGTTTCCAATTCTCCACGCAAGGTTTCAACACGGTTAAATGAAAATAAGCTGAACAAGACTGCTGAGCCTCTAAGAGCAGTTATACTCCCAAGTGAAAAAGTTGTCATACCACCACCAGTTGTCCCGGAAAACCTCCCTGTTATTCCCTTAAGTGATAGTCCACCTCCTTCAAGGTGGAAACCTGGGCAGAAACCATGGAAGCCATCTTATGAACGAATTCAGGAAATGAAAGCAAAAACGACCCATTTAATACCCACACAAGCTAATTACAGTTTAGTGGTCATTAAAGAGGCAAATGCTTCTTCCTCATGTCGCACGCGACAGAGGAGTTCAGAGAGCGACCGAAGCGGTTATTCCAAATACCGTAGCGACAGAAGCTCAGAGAGTTGGCCCAGATCAAGAAGCAGATCCTCTCAAAGTAGGTCATACTCAAGATCTTATACAAGATCTAGAAGTCCATCAAGCTCTAGGACAAAGTCCCATTCTTCTGGCAGGTCACCATCACCAAACAAATACCTCAGCGACAGGTCAGGTTATAGCGAGTCAACGACTTATTATTCCCTCAGTGATGATGATAGGCACAGAAACAAAAGGAAGTCCACATCAAGTGATCAAAAAGCTGGGTCTCTGAAGCTGAGGCAAGAAACAAGCTCTGAAAGTACTCTCCCTTATAAGTGTACAAAAGAGTACGATGAGTCTTCTCAAGGATTGAAAGAGAGTGACAGTTTATCATCTTCAGACTTCTCTACCGACAGCGAGCGTTCTCCCAAAGTGAAAGGAGTCCAAGAAAAAGAAGGTCGTTTTCAATTAGGTGGAGATATTCAGAAAGAGGATAAAAATAGCTTAAGTTCTGAGAGAGGGGAGGAGAAGCCCCAGTGTGAGCGGGGTTCTGATCATGCTAAAAAGAAAGCGGCCAAGGAGAAATCTTCTGAGCAGCCTAGAGGTGGTGCAAAAACTAAACGAAAATCCTATTCAGGTAGTAAATGGGACTCAGAATCGAATTCTGAAAGAGGGGAGGCAAGGCTTAATAGGGCAGATTCCAGACCTTCCTCTAGTAAAGAAGAAGGAGAAGCCACATCAGGATCTGACACAGAGCTCAGTGTTACTAAAAGGATAAAAAAATCAAATTCTTCAGGTTTTCTGGATTCTGATTGCACGTGGAAGACTAGCAAACACTTGTCATCTTCTGAATCTGAGAGTTGTTCTTCTAGCTCAACAAATGTGAGAGGAAAGTCCAAAAAACACAAACATGGATCAAAAAAAACTCTCAAAAAATCACATTCCAAAAAAGCAAAAGAAAAATCCAAAGGGAAAAATGAGAAGAAACACAAAGTTCAGAAAAGAAAAGAAATGTTTCATTGGCAGCCCCCCTTGGAGTTTGGTGAAGAGGATGATGATGATGAGATAAATGAAAAGCCAGTTACGAAGGATGATAAAAAAGAAAAGCAGCTTATCGTGGACATAAAGGATAAACAGGTTCATGAAAAGGATGAAATGGTTAAAGATAAAATGGGAAACAGTGAAAAGCCCAGTGTGGATGAAAACCTTTTAGGTAAAAGCACTACATGTGATGCCTCACCAGATCATAGCAGCCTGAATAAAGATAGCCTTGAAACAAATGCTTCAACCAGTATTGTAAACTCAGGAATAAATGTCACCCCTTGCAAGAACGAGATGAAACAAGCTGAAGAAAGTAACCAGAATGGATTGGAAGATGTTATTCAGACAGATGACAACATGGAGATTTGTACTCCAGATCGTAACTCGCCAGGGAAGGTTGACGTGGACATTTTGTCTCCTGTCATTCTCACTGCTAAACCTCAGGCTTTAAGTGCTAGTATAAACAAAGATTTACAGCATGAAACCCCCGAACAAGATGCTGTCAAACTAGGAAACAATTTTATAGATATTCTTACTATTAGAGAAGAAAAAGAAATGGGAAGGCAAGAAAATAACTCTGTCCCCATGTCTAGTGCTAAAGACTGTAGTTCAAAAAGTGAATTTACTGAAAACCCACAAAGCAATATGATAGATAACAAATGGAAGCCTTTGCAGGGCATTGGTAATCTACCACCAGCCTCAGTTAGTGCTGCCACAGAAGTTAAAAATGCAGCTTCAGCACCAGAGCCTAAACCAGCAGGTTTAAGAATTGAAATAAAAGCTAAAAATAAAGTAAGGCCTGGATCTCTGTTTGATGAGGTTAGAAAAACAGCAAGGCTAAATCGAAGGCCAAGGAACCAAGAAAGCTCCAGTGAGGAAGAATCTCCAAGCAGAGATGACAGCAGCCCGTCCAGGAGTCTCAGCAGGTCACGAAGTAAATCTGAATCTAAATCCAGGCACAGAACAAGGTCCCTGTCTTACAGTCACTCAAGAAGTCGATCCCGAAGTTCTACATCTTCCTACAGGTAAGAAGCTTGTGCTGTTCCCACAGCCCACCCTGTTACCTTGAATGCTTTGCTGAGTGCTGTTGAAGAGGGTCCAGAGGAGGCCATGAAAATGATCCGTGGGCTGGAGCAGCTCTGCTCTGGAGCCAGGCTGGGAGAGTTGGGGTTGTTCAGCCTGGAGAAGACAAGGCTCCAGAGAGACCTTAGAGCACCTTCCAGTGCCTGAAGGGGCTACAGGAAAGCTGGGGAGGGGCTTTTCATCAGAGAAGACAGTGATAGGACAAGGGGTAATGGTTTTAAATTGGAAGAAGGGACATTTAGGTTAGACATCAGGAAGAAATTCTTCACTATGAGAATAGTAAGGTGCTGGGACAGGTTGCCCAGGGAGGTTTAGGAAGCCTCTTCCCTGGAGGTGTTGAAGGCCAGGTTGGATGAGGCTTGTGCAGCCTGGTCTGGTGGGTTGTGTCCCTGCTCATGGCAGGGAGGTTGGAACCTGATGATCTTTCAGGTCCTTTCCAACCTTCAGCATTCTATGATTCCACAAAATTTTCAGGGCATGTTTTTCTTTTTCAACCCATGTTTTTCTTTCAAACATCACTGTATCATGTAGCAAGTATGGAATCAATATTTAACTTCAAAGTTAAAGCCTTATAATACTTCAGTGTCCTATTTTCTGCTGCTCTGCTCTTCAGTTGTGTTCTGTCTGGTGCTTTTCAAAGTTATTCAATGATTGTAGGTCAAGAAGCTCTACAAGAAGCCGAAGCAGAGGGTGGTACAGTCGAGACTGGTCCAGAAGTCGAAGTAGTTCTTACCACAGTTACAAGAGTCGCAGGTAAGTTTCTCTGACTGTGTTTGGTGTGTACTGTAGTGTGCACTGTTTGGCAGCGTTGGGTTGTACTGTAAAAGCAGCACATTAGGTACAGCTCTCTGCTGCTTCAGCCTCTGAACTTCAAAGTTGCTTTGCAGTGCAAGTTGGAATAGTCAGATTTCAAGATTTTGGTACTGAAAAAGTAACATTCTTTAGTGTTTTGTAGTATGGATAAGGAATTCTGAGGAAAACACCTTCCTCTCCTCTCACTCCCACTCTCCCCCTGCTCCCCAGCACTTGTTTAACTTCAAATGTCTGGGTTTTTTTGTTTTCTCAGTCGAACCTACAGTAGAAGTAGATCCAGAAGTAGCTCTTACGGTCATCACAGTCGATCCAGGTATGGATTATGATTTTGTACCAACTCTGCAAAAAATGTACTTGTATAAAAATACCTTAGTATAAGACTCTCTCTTTATGATGCTTATAATATGATCCCAACTTGAATCAAAGCAGAATCAGCCTAAGGCACGTGTAAAAGCTGGAAGTAACCAAATCATCCTGGCAGCTAACAAAGAGTGAACACCTTTTCTTTGATAGTTGAAATAAAATCAGGTTATAAATGGTGTCATTTTGTTACTTGTTTTCAGAAGTGCAGGCAAACAGGGGTTTTATTGCATCTACAGTTTGTAGAGAAAGCACAAAGCTTTAATTTACCAAGCACTTTATTTTCATTTTGTTTTTCTAGATGAATGTCACTTTTACTTTTGTTTTGAGGAGACCTGTTCTTGTATTTCAACTCTCATAAAACATAGAATTATTCTATTGGCCGCGTCCCTGAAAAGTAATGTTATGTAGTCACTCATCTCTGTATATAAATGTTTTTAAATCATAGATTTTAACATAAATAGTGTTTTAGACAAGAAATTGTACATTTACAGTTACTTTCTTCTCCCTTTAAAGTAGGTCATACACGTATGATAGTTATTACAGCAGAAGTCGCAGCAGAAGTAAAAGGAGTGACAGTTATCGAAGGTCTAGAAGTTATGACAGGAGATACAGGTACGTTTTTGACACTGTATTCATGCAAAAGAATTTCCTAAATACATACTTAGGGTGTACATGAAGACTAATGCTTATTTGTTTTTCCCTCAAACCCCCCATTGTTTCCAAAAGTAATAATTAAAAAGAATTATGATTAGAGCAAGGGTGTGAGTGAGGAAATCAGAATTTCTGACATACTGAACTTGAGGATGGGGAATTAATTGTATGTATGCATTCAAAATAAGCATGTTTGGGTTTTTTAAAATAATTTTCATTGTTTCTTAAAAGCTATAGTGAACTAGATCTCAGGCTTAAAATCAAGTGCCCTGTTATGGATTAAAAACCTGGTATGCAAAGAATCCCATTGGATGCTAAATTCTTTTTGGTTAGACTGCAAAAGTGGATTTGAAAGAAATAGCTGGAAGGGAAATTAAAAATTGCAATGCTATCCAAAATTAATGTTTTAACTTCCTAGAACATATTTTGAAAGAGCATTTTATCTGCAAGTCCAATGTGCTTCAGATGATTTTAGGAGAAATTTTATTCTACTCAGTCCAGGGGAATTACGTAGGTGTAAGTGAGAAGGTGTCACAAAGCCCAGAAGTGGAATGATGGGGGGGATGGGGGAGTTTATATATAATATCAGTGATTATTTGTTTTGAACCTTGTAATATGTCCCACGTTAGTCAGTGATAAATCAGTCAGGTCTCTAAGACTACTGTAAATTTTCATCCTCTGCTGTCCTTGTACTCATTTTTTCACAACTTTGTAGCAAAAAGGACTTTTACCTATTTCCCCATCTAGTTCTGACAGTAAGACAACTTTCATCCTGTGTTTGAGAGGAAATGATGGAGATGAACCAAGAGTGTGGAAATAAACTCACCAATTCATTGTTTTTGGATGTTGGGAAGCTTCAGAGAAACAAGGATTGGATTAGGTTATGCTCAGGTTTCATTTAGAAACTTTCCTCACAGGAACAAGGCTAGAAAATCTGTAATGAAAGTTTATTCTGTCTAATTTGAGTGTGTCCTGTGGCTTGTCTGAAACCATCTGGACTCTTGTCTTGATGCTTGGCCAGGTGCTGAGCTTGGAATTCTGCTGGTTAAGCCAAAACATTTTCATCTACAACTTCCACTCAGCAGTCACACACTCCTGTTGCTGTTAAGGGGCCTGATTCTTCGGCTGTTTCTTCAAACAAAAAAATTGCAGTGTAGAAAGCAAGGATTTGCGAAATTATCTGAGTTGAGAAATGCTTGCAATATAAAATACTGGTTAGAATCTTGTCCATCTTGGCAGCGTTTTTACATGATGCAGTTTTGAAGTTCAAAATAATGATTTTTGAGGCATTTTCATCTTTTCTTTGTAGATCTTACGGCTCTGACAGCGAAAGTGATCGCAGTTACTCTAACACCAGTCCCAGTGGAAGCAGCAGATACCGCTGAAAACATGTCTTTGATGATGGAAACTGTGCTTAATCATTTTTTTTTCAGTGTTATGTTTAAAAACACCCTGTTGTGACAGTGTCCCAAGTGAAGTTGAAGGGTGTTTACTGAGTTAACTGAAACGTTGCTGTTTCACAGTGAACTCAACTGACTGTGCCCTCACAGAGGGAAGTAACTGAGCTCAACTGACTTTCATTTTTATGTCAAATGCTACTTTTACAAAATAGGAAAAAAAAACTCAACCCTCAAACAGTTTTATTTCCTTGAATTGCATTTTCCAAGCCATGAATGACACTTAGGTGAATTTGCTGCCACCACTTCTCTGGGTGCAGCCATCAGGGCTGTCTTTCAAGTTGTTAAAACACCTTAGGGCTTTCTGCCTGTTCCTGCTAAATCTCTGCTAGCAACTGTACAACTGTGAAGAAAAAACTTCTTACAAAGGCAGCCATTTCTGGTGTATTAAAATGCTTTTTGTAAATGCTGGAAGATGGGCTCCCTGCTGTCTTGTATGTGAATTATTGCATAAATACAGTATTTACACAACATCTGGGTGATGAAAACAAAGACTGCCACTCTGTCTTAATCCTGGGAATTATCACACTGACAAGCAGTGAGCAAAAGTGTGATGAAGGAGTTTCAATCACAATCTCCAACTTGTCTAAACTTCTGTGTTTCAAATGGAATTTTGTGATAAACAGCAATGTTCTGAAGAGTCTAAAAAAAAAAGTGTTTCTAAACACTTTTTGCAGTTAATTTTGATTCATATTACAGTGCTTGGCATACTCAGGCACATTTTGAAGTTGTGTGTTGTAAACTGTTGAGTATATCATGAGTTTGTTCAAAGCACTTTTTTAAACCTTAATGTAATGATAGTTGTTGTTTGTTTTTTTTTGAGAAAACAAACCATAATGGTTCCTTTATAAAATGACTGTAGATGTATCCCACTTACTACAGGGAATATCAGATATTGATACTGCAGATATTGATCTATATATTATTAAAGTGATACAAAAAAAGAAAATACTGTATGCCTGATGAAAAAGCATGGACAATACTTTAAAGTTTAATACCAAAAAATGATGCCATGTTCCAGGTAAATGGATTGCAAAAAAAACCAACAAACCCAACCCATAGAATTAAGCTGAAGAGCGTTGAGTAATTTTTGGAATATTCTGAGTTGATTTTTTAAAGAATTTGTAAAGTTTTTTTTCAGTGTTTGCAAACTTCAGAAACAGTTTTAATGGCATTATGAGACCTGGAAAGGGGGGTCTGTGCTGAAAAAACAGACTGACTTAGCTTGATTAGAGCTAATTAGTACTGTTGTATTATAACAGTTTTCATTACTGACTTTCTGTAATACCTTGACATGTTTTCATTTTCTCAAATGTTTTCAAATATTGAAAATGATGATTTTTTTTAAGTCTCATCAGGACCCAACAGCTTTGAAAATTAAAAGTGGTGATTTCTTGCTTAGATGCCAGTTCATCTTGTCTCTTTTGGCTGAATTAAGCTCTCCAAAATTAGCTTTTTGGTACTTCTGAAACGTGGAAGTTCAAAGATAGGTTTGAAGGCTGCAGTGATGCCCTCCATTTCTGTCCATGAGTAAGACATTTGGACACAGGTTCCTAAAACTAATTGGTCATACAGATGTTTCACTTTCTAGAAGAATCCAAAATTCTGGATTTCCTACTCTTGTAGTTCAATGAAGAAGTATGTTCATGTAACCCTTTCAAATCAGTATTTTGGAAGCTGCTTATGCTTTTTAAGTACATTTATTCCTCAAGTCCGTATACACTTCTGGACACATCTCTAACAGTAGCAGCTATTTCAGAGTTCTGAACAAATATTTCCTTGCTAACTCAAGGTAATGTTTGTTGTAGTTCAACCTGTTTTTTTCCCTTGCTGAGAAAATAGAGCTAGTAGGCTAGTGGTGTAACAAAATATACTAATACAAACATTGCCATATAATACTTATTAGAGAGAAAATTCCTCCAGAATCAGACATTTATCATATCTTGTATCTGAGTTGACTTTTTAAGGTAAAGGTAATAGAATCAATTAATTGTAGTTGCCTAAAACTACTGCAGTGTCACTGATGTCTGTTTCAAATCCTGAATTCAAGCCTTGTAAAGCAATTTCATCTGGTAGATGGTTCAGGGAGGGATGTGATGGCAGGACAGAGGGGAGTATTTTTATTTAGTGAAGTTATGAAATTGTGCTTTGGATAAGAAATGCACCCCTGAGCTCATTTTCTATTCTCTATGTTTTTGCAATTTTGTTATTCAAAAATAGTTGCTGTTTGTAAAATAAACTTTTGTACATATCTGCAGATGCTGTTTTCTCTACATCTGGAAAAAGCTGTGGCTGCTTCAGGGAAACAAGCAGGAAAACTAAAAATCTCCTTCAATTTCTACATCAGCTTTTATCCCTTTCAAGGCTACACACAAGATGCTTTTCTTTTTTCTGACCTACGTGGAGCCTGATCCCTCAGCACAGCTGGGCTGGGCTTACAAAATAGTTATTGGAGGGGCAAATGGTTTGAAATTTCCATGTGATTTGAGGTTGTCACCATTTTCTCAAGATGCACAAAAAGTTCCTGTCCTGTGTGAGAAGCTGCACTTCCCAGATCTACATGGAAATCCCCCAATGGGCTGAATTTTAACTGCTTTGCTAAATATTCTTTCCCAAATACACATTCCCACATCGTTTCTGTAACATACTGGAAATGTGGTATTAGTGCAAGTCAGCAGATGTGATGGCTCAGCAGTCTAATCTATTAGTCTGTTAGACCTTCTGTTGCAGAAAAAAAAAAATTGGTTTTGTTGAAAAATGCTGGCTTTTTCCTAGTGGGAATGCTGGTTCCTGGAGTTTGTTTAAGGTGAAGAGGAAAAGTGGAAGGTTTCCTTGTTGAATTATCTTCAGCCTGAGCCAGTTAACCTGGCATTTCCCAGACGTGGGAACACTGCCTTTGAGGAGGAAGCACAAGAAATCCTAGGCAGGAAAAGTAGGAACTCTAGGGACTATGTGCTGTATTTTTTTAGGCAAAAGTTAAGTGTAATTTGAGGTAGAGGGAGACTCAGTGGCTGCCTCAGGGTCATCAGACACACAGCAGCGGAAGAACCTTCACACAAAGTGTTGCGCTGCAGCATGAAAGAGTCTGCCTGTCTTTTAAACAAAACAATCTTGGGTTTTTGTGCATAAAACCCCTCCATCTTCTGTTCAGAAGTCAAACATCAGGGGGAGGGGGCTGCTCTCGGGTGCTGAGGACCTGCTGCTGTCGAGGTCAAGCTGTCACCTTGAGCCCGAGTGCCGGGAGGAGGCTGGAGCTCACGGCGTTAAAAATAGAGCAGCTGACACCTGGTTATGTATTGCTCATTAGTGACAGTTTTCTGTTAAAATAAGCCTTAAACCCTGCAATGGAGTAAAGTTATTACACAAGTATAAGTGGTTTCATAAAAAAAATAATTGGGAGGGGCAACTTCTAAATAAGATTAGGTGTGGTCTTTGGTTGTTTTGGCAATAGAGTGCCCAGAATGTTGTGGTGGGGAACAGCAACCTTTTTGTCCCCAGCTGCAGGTGAGTGACTGAGCTTGTCTAGAATAAGACAATTTGAAATGAACCATCTGGCCATCAAACAACAAATACAGCACATATTTACAAAGCAACAGCATAAATGTCTGTCAGCGTGGGGAGGGATTTCCTTCCCACTGCATCACTTTGAAGCAAGGGCTGTTTGTGTCCTTGCACTGCGGGGCACGCAGCGTGCAAAGTGCTCTTTCAGGACATCACCAAGTATCTGACAGTGTATTAAATTTCTGTCGAGGGCTTTGTGTGGTTCGTGGTGATCATGCTTACAGTTTGGAGCAGAACACAGTATGTAGATGACCTTGAGCTGCACTCTGGAATCCATCTGGTGTGATTTCCAAACGGAACGCTGCCTGGGATTTAAATCGGGAGAAGATAAAGCTTTGCTTGTCCCACCCCTGCTCAGCATCCACATAAATACTTTAATTTCTATAATATAGTTGTGAAACAGTCATGCTTTTCCACCTGCTTTTAAAAGATATTAGCTGCTGAACTGTGGTAAGTTCACACTGTTTAAAAACTGTATAAATAATTAAAGGGACCCAGTCTTGAATTTAATAAAAGTCTATGTGACCCCCCTGAAGTAGATAGGATTGCATGGGTGCAATCAGTCTGTCAGTTTGGGATGTTGTGGGTTTTTCTTAATGAAGGTGGCATTTCAGAGTGACAGTGGGGTGGGCATTAATTTGGTGTTAATTGGTATTTCTGCTGTGACGAGTATCTGCCCTTGAAAAGAGCATGGTGCAGCCCAAGAAATCCCCTGTCCTGACCCAATGGTCTGACATGGAGAGGGCTGAGCTCAATGCAGCTTGTGAACACTTGCAGCTCCCACCCTAGCATTATGTCCAAGTCTTAAGCTGCAAAATTCCTTGATTAATTCCTTAATTCAGGCAGGAAGGGGCTGCCCTTCCTCTTGGGCTTTCTTTTTCTTCCAGCTCATTGTGCACCCTCTGAAAGGACAAGGCAGAGTTTTCCCCTCTCCCACTGCCTCAGCCACCCAACCCATCACTTGGGCAACATCTGCATGACTTCTCCCTGATGCATTTTGGAAAATGAACCATGAAAAGGCTGAGGAGGATTGGGAAGGTCCTCAGGAATGGAAGGGGGTAAGGAGCTGATGGCTGTGCTTCCAGGGAGAAGCACCCCACTCTTGTGGGAATGTACTGGTGAGGGGATTCAATCGACAGAGCTTTTTGGGTCGTCAAGTGCTGGTTGAAGAAAAACTGTTTAAGTAAATATGAAGAAGTCCATTCTATTGAGAGCACTGGACATTTGGTGTAAGAAAAGCTTTTTCTCTTAAATTAATGTAGCTTTGTGGAGTTTGTATATTTGCTGTCTCTGAGCTTCAAGGGAGGAGGAGGCAAGTGCTTCCCTGGCAAACCCCCACCCTCAGTGTCCTCTTGATGTGGCCAAACCAGTGAGGTCCTAGAATAAAAGTAACACGTCGGTGGTCATAACCAAGTTGCAGATGCACAAAAGAAGGAAAAAGCAAGAGGACAAACCCAGGATCCTTTCTCAGTCAGCAGGCATTTGCAACAGCTGCGTGTGAACCACTGCACTGAATAATGGCTGTGGGAAGCAGCTGGGGGTGGCTTTTAAAATCCCTTTATGCTTCTGAGGTCAGAGGACCACAGAATGGTTTGGGTTGGAAGGGAGCTTAAAGATCATCCAGTTCCAACCCCCCTGCATGGGCAGGGACACCTCCCACCAGGCCAGGCTGCTCCAAGCCCCATCCAACCTGCCCTTCAACACTGCCAGGGATGGGGCAGCCACAGCTTCCCTGGGCAACCTGGGCCAGGGTCTCACCACTCTCACACTCCAGAATTTCTTCCCAATGTCCAACCTAAACCTAACCTTTCTAGGGCTGGCTTCCACCTTTTAAAGAAATAACATTGGGGCTGGGAAAGTAGGTTTTTTTTCTGCTGTATTGTGTTATTTCATTGAGTGTCTGATTTTGAGAGAAGTAGTTGGTGAAATGGTCACTTCATTTCACTTGTTTTCACTGTCTTCCCTGCAGGGAGCAGCTGGGTCATGTGTCCACAGCCAGGGCTGACCCGGGATCCTCCACATCAGCTCCTCATGTCATCTGTGGTCACTGGGGTGGAGCAGCAGGGATGTGCTGGATATCTCGGGTACCACTGACTTTGCTTCAGCCCATGTCCTGAGGGTCTCTCCTCCTCAGATCTCACGTCTCTGTCACAGGTGGGTGTTCAGGTAAAAGTGCAACTTAGCAGTTTGATGGCAAAGTTCACTCTGTCATTTAATGCATGAGGGAAACATACAGAGGGGCTAGAATGATTTACACAGGGACTGGAGAAGCAAAAAGGTAAGGGAGACCCTCCCATTCAGTCAGGATGCTCAGACTGGACCTCCTTGCTCACTAAGCTTCTTGTAGAGGAGTCTGGGTGTGGCTGGATCCACTCCTGGTCCCAGACATTGTCAATGATTTAAGGCAAGGGAATTATATGTGTTTATAGCTAAAGGATCACAGGTGCACACAGGAGCCTTTGTAGAGCTTAGCTAAGATTTCAGAGTTTCATCCTGCTGGTTCCCACTTCACTTTCCTTCCGTCTGGGTGTCTGGTGCTAGTTTTGAAGTTTGAACCCCAGAGCAGACTCTCAGGCAGTGGATTTTATAAAAAAGAATTAATTGAATGGAGTGGTACAGCAGCAGGGTCAGCTGGAGCTGGGTGCTTCCAGAGGGGCTGACCCAAGCAGAGCCATCCCTAGGCAGTTGCACCCTTGCAGACTGACCACCCACCCCTCAGGTGATAGTTCTGTCCAGTAGGAATATTTGGTCTGGGGTCTTCTTGTTCCTCATTGGATTCCTTCAGTGCCTTCAGACTGGCTGTTCTTTTGTCTCGTTGCAGCTGTTGATGTTTGTAGCCTTGAAGCCTCCATATCTGCTGGTTTTTGCTGGCTCTGGAGGCTTTGTTGTGACTATAAATAGAGTGGGTGGCTGGCTTGAGCTGTGGGTTTATGGGATGTATTGGCTGGCTTGTAGTCAAATTGCATACAAGGGAGAGGGATGCCTGAGACTCCTCACACCCACATCTCACTGGTATCCACTGTGTCACTCTGCTCCTCTGTGGGGTTCCTGGGGAGGTTCCTGGTTTGGCCACAGCTCAGGAGGCATTTACATCCTCCCTGGAGAGGGACTTTTCACAAGGGGGTGTAGTGGCAGGACAAGGGGGAATGGCTATAAATTGGAAGAGGAGAGATTTATGTCAGACATTAGGAAGAAATGCACTGTGAGGATGGTTGAGACCCTGGCCCCGGGTGGCCAGGGAAGCTGTGGCTGCCCCATCCCTGGCAGTGTTGAAGGGCAGGTTGGATGGGGCTTGGAGCAGCCTGGGCTGGTGGGAGGTGTCCCAGTGGGTTGCAGGGAGGTGGGACTAGATGATTAAGCTCCCTTCCAACCCAAACCATTCCATGATTCTATGATCCTTTGGAGCCTGTACCTGCTGGTTTGGGGAAGGGGAGTCAAGTGCGTCTGTCACAGCTGGATATCCCAGATTCCACTGACTTTGCTTGGACCTGCAACTC